>NW_017731391.1:3951123-3965544 GCF_001890085.2 Hipposideros armiger | reverse complement strand
AAGGGGTCGCGGCATTAGGAAGGTTGAGAACCGCTGATCCAGCACATGCTAGGACCCCTGTCCCAGCACACTGGAGAGCAGAGACTGTGACCAAAACAGCAAAACAAAGGAAAGAGCCTATTTGCTAGGGTGACCACACCTCACCATCTGTCTGGAATAATCTGAGTTTACATATTTATTTTTGGCATAATTTTCAATCGTTTCTTGTTTCATTATCAATAGTACCCTGGTTTGGATGTTGAAGTATGTGGTCACCTACTTTGTTGTGGTACTTCTGTTTAGGTTAGAGAAAGCCAGGAGGTGGTGCTGCTTTGTAGACTGTGTACCCACATAGCTCCTACGGGTGAACAGTTGAGCCCTCCCTTCCCCGCAGGGGACTGCTGGGGCCTTAAACAACTGCAGTGAACTAGAATGCTTACAACCGAGAGTGGGGATCAGGGCTGTGATCTGGCAGCAACAGGAGCATCTCCACATTCAGCAGAACGGGAGCCAAAGAGAATGGCCATGGTGAGGGTGACTGAAAGGCCATGCTTGGAAGAACATGAAAAGCACAATTTACAGACCCCTAGGTATAGTGGGGAACTGGGTGGAGGCAGAAAACCGTGGTTTTGTTATAGCAAGGTGATGTGCGAGACTGTTGGCCATACCTGTCCTGGCTCAGGGGCCCTCATGCTGGTGCCATCAGGCTCTCCAGGTGAATATAGAGGTGTGTACAATGTGGCGGTAGCTTAGGAGCAATGGTACAGGCTTCACATCATTCTTGGGATTTCAAACAATGCTCCCAGTGGTGGCCTTTTACCTGGTCCAACTTGGAGTTCATTCCAGGCACGGGTTCCTTTTGGGGGCTAACCAGTTCCTGAGGACCCCTCTGGTGATCCCTGTTCTTCCTCCCTCCTAATCTCCTGCCCGTAACCCCAGGGATGGCTTAGGTGTGAGAGAAACTATGTCCCTTTTCTCTTGGCTTCTCCACATCTAGACATTCTATCTAACTTCAGGAATCACTTTTCCTTCTGACTTTACATTTCATTAAAGGCCAGAAAAGTGTGCAGACTAATTTTGAGCGCACTCCATATATCATGGCTCCCCAGAACTAGAACATAGAGCCAACTTCCTGTTTGAATGGAAGAAAGATATGGGAAATTATAAATTAAAAAACAAATGCTAAATTATAATTGGCTTTCTATTACTTCTGTAACAGATTATCACAAACTAAATGACTTTAAACAACACAACTTAGTATCTCACACATCTGTAGGTTAGAAGTCCTGGTGGGTTTAGTGGGTTCCCCTGCCCTGAGTTTCAAGAAGCCAAAATCAACGTGTTGGCCTTCCTGGGCTCTTACACAGAAGGCCTGAGGTTGGGATGGTGGAAATCTGCTTCGAGGCTCATTCACATTGGCCCAGATCAGCTCTGTGTGGCCACGGGTCCCTTTCCTTCCTGGCTGTCAGCTTGATGTTGTTCTCAGCTTCTAGAGTCAGCCCACATTCCCTAGTTTATGGTTCCCTTCATCTTCAAAGCCAGCAAGTGGGTCAAGTCCCTCTCACAGCTTGAATCGCTTTCATTTCCTCTTCTGAGATATATGTCTCCTGCTTGCAAATGGAGAAAGTGATCTGTTTTTCAGGGCTCATGTGATAAGATTGGGCCCATTTAATAATCCATAATAACCTCCTTATTTTAAGGCCCATAACCTTAATTACATCTGCAGTCCCTTTTGTCACTTAACATAACCGTGGTGTGTCACCAGAAGGTGGAGATCAAATTTAATATTTCAAAACAGTGGCCAGTCACATTATTATTCTTGTTGCTCCTTTTTCAACCCCAGCTAAAGGACAAACCCTGAAGAAATAAGCAGAGGTGTAAAATGGAAAATGCCCAAAGCACATGCCAAGACAGGGATCCCATGAGGATTGTGAAAATTTTCAAGGGGGAAGTACTGTAACTTCTCAGACAAAAAGAGATGATATAGATCCATTAGCCTACAGCAATTCTCCAACACTTACATAATCCCTCTCAGAAAAGGCCATAGTAGAATCTAAAACAAACAAAACAAAACAAAAACAGACTCATAGAAACAGAGACCAAAGGGATGGTTACCAAAGGGAGTGTGTGGTGAGATGGGTAAAAAGGGGAAGGGGATTGTAGTCAATAATATTGTGATAGGTTTACATAGTGACAGGTAATTACTAGAATGAGTGGGGTGATCGCATCGTAAGGTATAAAAATGTTGAATCACTGTATTGTACCCTGAAACTAATATAACCAATTATAAAATTGCATACCAACAATACCTAAAAAAAAAAAAAAAAGGGGGGGGTGGGGAAGAGAGGGGGGAAAAAGAGGCCACAGCAGGCCCAAGGCAGTGCCAGGATCTACTGAGAGCAAAAAATCACGTGTAAGCTGTGCATATAGTACATTAGAAATTAGACCAAGGATGCCATGCTCTGTCCTCATTTCTGAAGGGCTACCCAGGGAAAGAACTGAAAGACAGAGTCACAGGAATGAGAAGCACAAATGACCCTGGAGGGGAATGGGAGCCCGAATGGGAATAAAGCTTATAAAGAGCCTTTGACATCGTTTTTTTTTATAGCAATATATATATATAACTCATATATATATAACTCATATATATATATAACTCATATATATATAACTCATATATATATAACTCATATATATATAACCTTTTTTTGCCAAGTGCTAAGGGCATAATTTTTTTTAATTTTTATTAAATTCATTGGGGGTGACTGGTTAGTTAATTATATAGTTTTCAAGTGTACAATTCTGTATAATTCATCATCTATATATTGCACTGTGTGTTCACCACCTAGAGTCAGTTCCCCCTCCAACACCATATTACAGCGGATGCCAAAAAAAAAATGTATCCACATTTTAAGAAAGGAAAAAACTGTATTAAAATTGTAATAGTCAATATATACCAATAACAAAAGATGAATACAAGTCACGTTTGACTTCTGCAATTAGAAAAGGTGCTCAAGGTGGTTCCCATCAGCGTAATTTTAATAGTTTTTTCCTTCCGTAAAATGTGTATACATTTTTTTGGTACCCTCTGTATTTGACCCCCTTTATCTTTTTCTACCCCCCCCCTTACCCTCCCTTACCCTCTGGCAACCACTAAACTGTTGTCTGTGTCTGAGTTTTGTTTGTTTGTCTTGTTCATTTCTTGCTTTCAGCTTTATATCCCACATACAAGTGAAATCATACAGCTCTCGACTTTTTCTGTCTGACTAAATGCACAGGATTAGAATGAATATAAGCAGATACAACATCTCAGTTAACCTTGGTGACTTTCTAGTACTGAAAGACCACTTTAACCTTATTGTGAGCTGATGACCTTAGCCTATGTCTTCAGATATCACTAACCTTACAGAACAGAGTCCCCTCAGCTGCCATGAAGGCACTGAGCCAAGTTAGCTTGAAACACTGAGGCTGAAGAGAAGCGAGGTGATAGGTGGAAAAGTTAACGCATTATCCTCATTCTTTTCCTTGAACTGAGTACATAAATTTGAAACTTGAAAGTGGAGGGCAATGTGTTTTCAGGACAGTTATTAACATTGCTTTTTCAGTGTTCTCCTCTCCAGTATGACAAAGTTGTTTTTGTAGGAGAGAAAGTAATTCTTGTTTCAGATCAGCTGTCATTATAAAAGAAGTCACAGCTACAAGTCTAGACATTTATGATCATTTCACAAGGACTTGTCCTTATGAAATAATCATCATTTTATGCCAGCTCTAGTTTATTGATCTGACATGTGCCTGAAATTATTTAGATAGGGAAAATAGGCTATCTTCTCTCTCCAACATACAGAGACAAATTGTCCCAGGCTCCTGAAAATATCATAAGCATCTGATATTGCAAACATACTAGGCTTATATCGTTCACTTATTAAAATCAGTTTAAAATATGCTCCAAATTCAAAGTTTTTACTCCTCTCCCTCCTGTTTATAAAGAAAAGAATTTTTCCACAGGTGTCTTCAACTGTCTGTAATTTTTATTTCCACAAAATAAGGAGAGAAAGAAGAAAAAGGAGGAAGAGAAGGAGGGGTGAAAAAGACAACCGGGAGAAGAAGAGGGAGCCGGAAGGAGGAGGGAAGGGAGAGAAGGTGGAAGGAGACGAGATGCTTTACAGTTGTCTGGATGTTATAGATCTCTGTGCAGGTAGCTCATTGGGGGAACACAAGGGTTAAAATATTTATGGCAATGACAGTTGGGTCACCAGCTAGTGAGGCTGGCCTAAAGGAGAAATTCTTATGTGCTTTTAGTGGCGCTTCCATGATTCATCGTCTTACAACCAAATAATTTGGGGGGGGGGAGCATAGTTCATAGTACATGTCTCTAGCTGTATATCATTTTTATATGCTCTAGAAATTACTTCTTTCTATTTTACAGATGAAAATGTTAAGTGTAGCTTTCAGGTGCTAATGTACTGCATCTGTTAATGTTGATAGGAAGGTATGTCCTCTGTGACTCAATATTAACCTCTAATATTTATTTCATTGCTTATGCAAGGCAATTCAATTTCCTGTTGATGTGTGTCGATGGTATTTCTCATTGCTTTGACTTCCTAAAACAATCTGGCTGTTGTCAGACTGTGTAGTCAGTCCTACCTGGGTGTGACTATAAGAAAGAGTCCTACATGAGAAGCCTGTACTGGCTGGTTTATCTCTGATGCTTTCTCCAAACACTACAATTTGCCAAAATTAGATTTCGAACATCGTTTTTTCCCCATGTGAGGTGCCTTTTTTCTTTGGTTATTTGCTGGAATCTTTCAGTGTCTCCCAATGTATCTTCAGGGGTTTATTATGTATTGAATAAGAAATACTTCCCCAATCCAGGTAATAAAGATAGTTCCTATGTCATCTTCTAAAAGCTCTATAATTTTGTGTTCTAGTTAACTCTTTAACCCACTTGAAATTGATTTGTGTTTATGGTGTGAGGTTAGGTCTAATTCTATTTCTTAAATGACTAATTGCTTTTATTGAAAAGTCTTGTTTTGCCTCCTCATTGATAGCACCAGCTCTGAAATATTCCTAAGTCAGTCCTCACAGATGTGTGCTCCCAAACCACCCAATCCTAATATATTTCATAAAAGTCCTTGAATTCTCATAAATTTAGTTTCTCACTTTGTTTTTTTTTCTTTTTGAAAACTATATTGACTATTTATGACCCTTTGTTCCTCCATATACATTTTAGAATCAGCTTATTTTATTGCCACACACACACACACACACAAAATTCCTTTAGGGTTTGGATTGGAATTTTGATTGGAATTGAAGCAGTAGATCAATTTGTTAAAAATTAGCCTCATAATGATTTTGAGTCATCCAGCCTCTGAACAGGGTATATCATTCATTGGGCCAGGGGGAGGGGGAATCTTTAACATTTTTCAAGAAAATTTTAAAACTTTCTCCATAAAATAAAAAAGTAGCTAAATTTATTTGGGGGAAATTTATATTTTTGATACTATTATAAATACTATATTTTAAAATTAATAAATGCTCTTGATATTTTTATCTAGACAACTCTAAGGAAACCAAATCATCCGGAAAATCCATTAAACTTTCTTAATAACTATAATACTTTACCTAATATTCTTTGGCATTTTTTTATAGAGACAATCTTATCATCAGCTAATAATGACAATGTGGTGTCTTTTAAATTATTTTATTTCTTTTCTTGCCTTACTGTGCTACTTCCACTACCACCCTTAATAGAAGTTAATGTGGGCACTTCATGATTTTCTTAAGGGGAATATTTTTAATGTATCACATTGAGTATAGTAAAATTTTTTGTAATTATGCTTTTCCTTCTCTATTCTTATTATGTTAGGATTGGCATGTTGCCCAATGTTTTTTTTAATGAAATTATTGCGATCATCATGTTATTTTTCTTCTTTGATCTGCTAATGTGATAAAATATGTTAATAGATTATCTTATGTTAAACCACCCTTGCACACCAGAGGTAAACCCAAATTGGTCATCTTTTATATCCTTTGCTCAATTCAGTTCAATAATGTATTTAGGATTTTTTGCATCTATTTTGTATTAATTAGGTTAGTAACTAATCTGCTATAATAAGGAGACCCAATATATAGTAGTGTACATAATATACACATTTACTTTTCTCTCTGGTATAGTCTGGAGAATATATATATATATATATATATATATATATATATATATCTCCTATCCTACCCCTTGTGTAAAAAGAGGAAATAAGAAAACATTTAGGCATCTATTATTCATTTCAAAAAGAAATATAGGAAGGATAAATCAGCAATTTTTGATTTCCACAAAATTTTTTACCTGCAAGTGGTAGTGGGAATTAAGAGGGGAAAAATTTGGGAAGGGGTAACACTTCTCTGAATATACCATTTTGTATAGTTTTACAAAAGCATGTTAATGTTGTACATGTTCAAAAATAAATAAAATTAAATCAACAAGGTTGGAAAGGGAAGAAAAACTAAAACTGAAAGTAAACTGATGCAAATGAACCTAATTATATTTTAAGTGAATTCCATAAGCACACTCAGAAAATGAAAAAACACTAATTCAAGTAATTTATGGACACAGTATTTGTATACCCTCTGTCTCACACAAGATTGTGGGGCAGGCACTGCAAATAAATCTGAAGATCATTTTAGTAGATTTTGGGTTTTTTTCATGGTATAGGCAAGAGAAGTCTGAAACAATTTAGATGTATTACAGGGTCCAACAAGTGAGTAAATATGTTGCTGGGAGCAAGAAATTTTGCTATGAAAGAAGGGACATACAAATATGGACTGTGGGAGGGCCAGGAAGAACCATGTAGGGATGGATTGGAATTGGGGCTATTAGTGAAAATTCATGATTTCTACAATATGTATACATGTGTAATGCATGTAATATGTGCACATGTATACATGTATGTGTGCGCATAAGTATATATTTACCTGTATGTGTATATATGTGTAGATATTTTCTAGTTCTCTTCACTGAGAAGGCCAAGAAGCAAAGACAGCTCTGTAGCTATGAACACACCTAGCACACCTATCTTACATTCTAATTCCAGGCCTCATTACACAACGGCTCTGCTGAGAAATGGCTGACCCCAGATTTTCTTTGTCAGAAAATATCTTTATTTTGCCTTTGTTTGTGAAAGATATTGTCACGAAGCTTACAAATTTAGGTTGATATTTATCTTTCTCTCTGGACATTGAAGACATTCTACTGTTGTTATTTTTCTGCTAATTTTGAGAAGTAAACTCAATCCAATTGTTAATTTTGTGTATTTAATTTGATCCACCCACTTTGCTTTTAAGATCTTCTTTTTGTCTTTGGTGTTGTGCAATTTGCTACCATGTGTTAGGTTTGTTTATTTATTCTATGCAATAGAAATAGTATAAATAGTAATTGTACCATGAATAGTATAAAACTGAGAACATTTTTAGCCATTAATTCTTCAAATGTTGCCTCTGCCCCAATTTCTCTTCACTCTCTGTATTTCCAATAAGATACATGTTTAACCATCTCACTGTATTATCCACATTACTTGACTTATCTTTCATATTTCTCATCTCTTTGTCTCTCTGTGTTTTGGCCTGGATAATGTCTACAGATCTGGTTTCAAACTCACTAACTCTCTAAGCAACTGAGTTTTTAATTCCAAAGACACTTTACATATTGGGTTGTCGGAAAAGTCATGACGTATTTTTTCTATGTTTTTCGTTGCAAAAATGCGTCATGACTTTTCCGACAACCCAATAATTTCTGGATGTTCTATTTAGTTCTTTTTCAAATGTTTGGTCTATTTTATTTTATTTTGTTTTTTAGGTGTCTTGCTCATTTCACTCATATTTTGAAATTTGCTGGTGTTTTTGTACATACTGAATGGAATTGTTTTATATTCTGTACTTAACAATTACAATTGTCTGAAAACTTCACAGACCTGATCGTACTGTCTGTCCTTTCCAAGTGCTTGTGCTCTTGATGCTCTCTAGTTTGTGATTTTTTTCTTTCAGTCTCACTAGGGGAGTGCAATTTTCGGTTCCCCCTTACACTGACCATGTAGCCCATTCTGATGACTCCTTCTGTGTGACCTCATCTAAGAGCCCTTGGGTGGGATCTGGCTTGCTTTGTCTTCTGCCTCATATGTTTCAGGACATTGTGAAAGCTGATGCCCAAGTTCATGCTGATGGCAAATGTCCTCAAAGCCAAGCTGCCTTCAGTGAGTGACTTACCGCCTTAGGTCCTTGTGTTCAGTAGGTTTTGGCCTCCCAGTCATTGACTACTTTTAGTATTTTATTTAGAAATTTCTAGTTGTTGTCAACAAGAGAATCAGTTAAAGTATTTGGTCCACCATACTGGTGGAAAGTTCTAAAAGTCCCCAGCATATATTTTAACCAACTTTATAAATGTGTGCTTTATATATTATTTCATTAAGAACACTTAAATTGAAAAGCTAGAAAGTCACTGACTTAATCTAATATGCCCATTGTCACTTAAGAAAAAAATATAAAGAAACAGTAGTAGTAATACCAGAGCCATCATTCACTTCTGACTCATGCTCTAGCACTCTTTCTATGGCGGGGGTTTTGGCATTTGGGAAAGGGGTTGGGGACAGGGGTTTAGTGCCCTGGGATAGCCGAGTTTGTAATAACCCTTCCTGAGCATGTAGCTACACCTTATGTTCCTGTACAATCTTTATTCCCTTGAAACACTCAAACCCAATCTTCATTCTAGGTCCCTTCTTAAGATAAACCCTTAGTCTGGGAAATTCATCAACAGTCTGTTATATACACACACACCCACACACACACACCCACACCCACACACACACACCCACACACACACACACAAACACTTGGTTAGACTCCTTTTCTGTTAAATAATATAACCAGAGAACTAAATGATATAAATAATAATTAAATTATGTATCCTGGAGATTTATCATGCTATATTGTCTTTACAAATGTGTATAGCCAATGAATGGTTATACCATAGTTTGACTAGTGTTTTGTGTTTAGCACATTTGTGTGGCTTCTGACTTTTGGCTCTTAACAAACTGAGCCACTATGAATGCCCCTATCGTTCACCTTTCCATAATATCTTTAATTTTTTGCTTAGAATAAATTCCTGGAAGTTAAATTGTGAGGCCATAGGGCATTTGTATTTTTGAGGCTCGGTATATCCCGCCTCAGTACCATTCACAGGAGTTGTGTCAATTTACCTTCCACAAATGGCCATGGTAGTGAGTCACAGAGGTTGGCTTTTTAAAGGTGTCATATTCAGAGATAATCCTTTGATTTATTTCTAATAAAAAAAATGAATTTCAACAGATGTTTTATCTGGCTGCTTCTCTAGTTTAAAATAAAAATACAGGACAGCACTCTCAGTATTACCCCTACTTAAAGATCTTACAAAATACCCAGGGTTCCCTCTCTTATCACTTTGCAGCAATTTAATATCAGAGTTATTGCAATTTCTCAAATAATTGACACATTGTTGCTTTGACAAAACCCCAACCATAGCATGCTGATTGGTAACCTGTGGTATTTTCATAATTAATTAGAACTAAATAGCAGTGCCACAATAAATGCACAGATGATTGTCCTGTTGTTACCTCCTTGAATAATTCTGTTTGTCCACAGACCCCACTAGTGGACTCAGAGTGAGTCCCCCATAACTAAGGTGAACTAGCAAGAGATATAGCTCTTTTGACACTAATCCTGCTTGGATTTCATCACATGACATTCCAGTGATATGATTTCTAGCAGATAACATTGAAAGAGTGATCTTATAAAGTAAACAGGCAGTGGGCTACTCAACATGGTTTTTAATTTGTTTTCATTTAATAGGACCTAGGGTTTTTGTTCTTTAGGTCTCTTGCAGTCTCTGGTTAAATCGTCCTGCTCACTGTTGCTGTTCTTGAGGTTGTGCTGTGCAAAATGGCATTTCTACATAAAGAGTTTTTGGCCAGGGGGCAACAGACCAGCTAGTACATTTGAGATGGCTATTTCTTTCTCACCATGAATGGAAAGACGTTTTAAGCACATGTAACTCCTTCACAAACTAATATCTGTCAACTGTACCATGTACAGCTTCATCAGCTGGAAATCAAAACTCACTCATGGTACTCCTGTTTGCAAACTCCTGTCTCCAGGGTTGTTCAGGTTATAAGTGCTATTGCAAAGAGAAGCAAGGGCTTGAATGTTAAAGAGAGTCTCAAATTTAAGCTAATATTTGAAAATTGCAAGGAGGCGACAATTGCATGAAAGCACCTTTTCGGAAAGAAGGTTGGGAAATTTGGATGTGGGGCAAGTTTGAATTATATACTGACCTTATCAAAGATTAACTTTTCTCAGACACTGATGGATTTTTCTGGTTGTTCGTGTTGTTCTTTCGATTACAATGAAGGCCTTTCACACAGCTTTTATGTAGATTTTCCTTGTGGATTTGAGCATAACAGTATGAAGAGTATTGAATTTATACAGGATCAATCCTATAAAAATTGAGTCAGAGAAAGGAGGCAGATGATCATTCTTAATTTGGTGCGAAATTGCACACAGGCTCATAAATATCAGTGTGACCTGTGAAAATGAAGCAAAGAGAGAACGTATACACTGGGAACAAGCTTTTAGACAGTGTGCTTCTTGCATATATTTTAGGGCATCTTGCCATGTTATTTGAATAATGATATGTTTTTATTGTAGAATTACAGCCTATACACTTTGTGTTGTTCTTTGGAAGCAATTAAATAGTTGTTATTTTCAGGGCAAGGTTATAGAATTGATTTAAGGATACTTAAGCATTAGAACAATGCTTAAGAATCACCAGGAGATTTGTTTAAAATGCAGAGTTGCTGGGGGGGGGGGCGTTGCGTTGTTGATTCTAATCTGCTATACCATAAGTGGAGCTAGGAATCTATCTTTCTAACAAGTATCCCAAAAGATTCTGATTTGGGTGGTTCAAAAAAAAACACTATTTAAAAAAATACAATTAAAGAAAGACAAAAAGGAATTATTTTTATTAAAAAGAATTAAAATCCGCTTTATCGAAAATATGGAAGCTGCCCAAAAAAATGTATACACATTTTAAGAAAGGAAAACTGTATTAAAATTGTAATAGTATATACCGATAACAAAAGATGAATACAAGTCACACTTGACTTCTGCAATTACAAGAGGTGCTCAAAGTGTTTACCATCAATGTCCAGACACTTCTGATTATGGCGAACTACTGCTTGAGCAACGTTGACCGAAGTGTCGACTTGTAGACATTTTTTGGCACCCCTGGTATAAATGGGGAATCTTGTTTTCCTATACAATGTATTTTTATTTTTAATAAAGGGTGTGACTGGAGTCCCGATTTCCGTAAGAAGCAAGGCAGAAACCCCATGGAAAGTGTGTGTGCTAGGGGACGGAGGCTTTTGGAAGGCCACTTCTGGCACTCAGTGGGGACTTTACTAAGTCACTGTCCTGCCTGTGCCTCTTTCTCCTCCCCTCCAAATAAAAGGGGAGGGGGAGCCAAACCTTTCTAACACCTAGAGAGGTTGAATATAAAACAAAACAATCATGAGGCTGCTTTGTAAATCCAAACTAGTGTCATTATATCCCATATTTGGATAATGCTTAATTCTTTCAAAATTGTTGAATTTAATATGCCATAATTACAAGTGTACAAGCTTTTACACAGTCAGAGCCTAAACAACATAATTGTAGCCTCTTAGAAGCTTTGAAGGGTAATGCAGGTCACAGCCACATTACATGTAAACCAACCCTGAAAGATATAATCTTGAAGGCTGCTAGAAAAAGAAACTTCAGAGTTTTGCTCAGCAGTTGTATGTCTCAGGGCTTAAAATCTTTCAGCAGAAACCCTCCTGAGTTCTTAATCCAAGCTGTCTCTGCCACGTTTTGGCCTGTATTTGGGTGAAAGGAGAAAACTGCTCCTGACTCACGCTGTCCTTTCATGGACTGAAACGTTTTAAACTTTCTGGTGTCATTTTAATGCAAACTATAAAGTCAGTCCCTTTGGCCTTTTTGCATAAAGCCTCAAGAAAACATTCCATCTATGTTTCCTCCCTTCCTCTTTTTTTCATTCTAGACACTAAAGTGTGATGTGTGATGACAGTAACTATTGCATGGGGAATTTTTCCTTAAACTTTGTTTCTGTTGTTGAGTAAATGTTCTTGGAGACCTTTAAAAAAATCAGTTCATCGGGAAATTTTCTTCATTCGTCTAAGAGTGTGACCTTAGCAAGCCACGTTCATCTCCCTAGTTCTCAGTTTCCTCCAAATGAGAGGCTTGAACTAGATAGACTCTCTTGATTTTATTCCTCTACAAACTCTTAACATCGTTTATTGTGGAATTAGGATGGGCTAACCCAGAGTAATTTTGTGGCAATAAAGAACTTCTTTTTGGTAAAGCGCATTATTGATCTCTACCCTTTTTGTTGTTGTTGTTGTTTTTAACATTATCTCTTCTGGTGACAAGGATCATCTCTTGTCTCTTGAGAAAGAAAGGAAAAAAGGAGGGGAGGGAGAGAAGGGAAGGAGAGGAGAGTAGAAAGGAAAGGGTAGAAGGAGAAACAGGGAAAGGAGGAACGGAAAGAAGAAAAGTAATACGCAGCAGTGGTAGCAAGTAGTGTAGCTATCACAGATAACACAGTTGACAATTATACACATTTGGTGCCTGAGCATATCCGTTGCCTGAGGGAAAATTGATTTCCTAGGATTGTTTCCTGGGGGTGGGGGAAAAACACACACACACACACACACACACACACACACACACACACACATATATATATATATATATATATATATATAGAGAGAGAGAGAGAGAGAGAGAGAGAGAGAGAGAGAGACAGACAGACAGACAGTCAGACAGACAGAGGGGAGAGGGAGAGGGGGAGAGTCTAGTAAAACGCAGGGCTCTGAATCCATTTACCAGGCACTTCATGGTTTGTGCGACCTCGCTGCCTTAGCTTCTCCTTCGGTAAGACATTTGCTGGATGTGCGCTGTTTCTTTTGATGTTCCTTTATTCAGCATCTATTTTTATTTACAGATTTAAATTTCATAAATGGCATGAAAAGCCTGCCAAGATTTTTCTCCCTGTCTGTGCCTTTCTCAATGGAGAAGCCCGGAAGCTGTCCTACAGGGCCACTTCTTGTGCAAAGGCCTTGGTGCGCCCTTGACTTCAACATTGTGATTTTCCTGTAGATGTAAAAAGACACCAAGTTTGCATCATTCCCTGTCACAAAATGTAAGGAAGTAGCTTCTAACTTATATGCTCTTCATGGCATGGTAATGCCCTTTCCGAAATGGTAGAGAACTAAAGATTGTGTGGATGGGAACATCTGCCGACCTGAGCAAGTACATCCCTTCCTGTTCAGGCTACAGAGCTTAACTCCAGAGCTCTGCTTTCTGACTCCAGGATACTGAAAACTGATTCTAAAGTTTCCTTTATGGTATCAAGACAAATGGAATTGACTCCTCAAATTGTCTGAGAGTTCCTATTCCCTGCCATCATATGATCTTGAGTATTAAGAGTATTTTACAGCATATCTCAAGAAATAGTGCATGAATCAAAGTGTTGCTGGACCAGCATGGGAACCCCTGCTGCTCACCAAGGAAGGTGATCTTCCTGGTGTGACTGGACCACTGCAGACCTATCTGAGCATCTTCTCTAAGACACTCGGGCATTGGTTATTTAACCTAATTTCCTGAGGACTCTTCAGAGCTATAAGGTGAAGGAAAACAAATTAGACACCCCACACTCAGACACCTTCATGTGATCTTTCTATAGGCAACATTAGAAGCCAGAAAGTGCCTCCCAGAAGTGTATGCCCTTATGGGTTAAAAAGTGTTTCTTTTCTATTCTTAATAACTTTTTCCAACTTTAGTTCCTGAAACCTAGTATACTGTAATTCGCAATTGAAGGGTTGTATTTATGTCCAGATGCTCAATAAAGGTAGGATTGGGGCTGTACACAGACCCTTAATTAGTCATCTTCTTCCTATTTAGTCCAGGTGTGGATTTTTTTTCTGTTGGTAACCTATATACTGGAACATTCTCCGCAGAACAGGCTAGAAAAGAAAGAATAGCACTGTTGTTGGAACTTTATGAAAGCAAAAGGTATAAATTACCTATAAATATAGAGCCAGCTTCTAGCATGTCACATTAAAACATTACCTCTAAAATTTTCATTGTTGTTTAAGGATTTAGCCAGCCAATTTTTATTCACTTTAATGACTGTGACTGCCCATTCACCACTGTGGAAAATTCAGGATTTGACAGTGTGAAATGCTACATTGATTATGCAGAACCTCAGTCAAGGCTATGATTTTTTTTCTACATACTTTATGATGTTGTTTTGTCTAGACATTTATGTCCTTGTTGCCCTCAGAGCTTTTTTTTTTTTTTTTT
>NW_017731391.1:3937915-3949908 GCF_001890085.2 Hipposideros armiger | reverse complement strand
GTGCTGGTGATTTTTATCTCAATGACACTCCTTGGTCAGGGAGGCCCACCGAGGTTAATGACAACAAAATAAAAGCATTGATGGAGTCAAACCCACGTTACACAACACGAGAGATTGCAGAAACATTGAACATCCATCATTCAAGCATTCATGAGCACCTGAAGAAGCTGGGATATGTAAGCAAGCTTGATATTTGAGTTCTGCATGAACTCAAAGAAGTTCATTTGACGGCGCGTATAAACATCTGCAATATGCCCATTAAATGTGAGGAAAATGATCCTTTTTTGAAGCAACTGATAACTGGTGATGAGAAGTGGATTGTTTACAACAATGTGGTGTGCAAATGGTCTTGGTCCTGATGTGATGATTCGCCTTCAATGACATCGAAAGCAGACATTCAGCAGAGGAAGGCTATTCTCTCGGTGTAGTGGGATTTTAAAGGTGTCGTGTTTTTCGAGCTCCTACCAAGGAACCAAACAATCAAGTGTGTACTGTTGACAGACAATTTGAACGAATCCATTATCCAGAAACGTCCAGAGCTTGTTAATTTTAAAGGAATTGTGTTCCATCGTGACAACGCAAGACCACACACAAGTTTGATCACCCATCAAAAATAATTGGAGCTTGGATGGGATGGGTTGCCACACCCACCATACTCGCCTGACCTTGCGCCGTCAGACTTCCAATTGTTTCGCTCTCTTCAAAACTCCTTGCATGGTACAATGTTCAATTTACATGAGGCTGTAAATCAGCACCATGTTCAGTTTTTTACAAATAAAGACAGGTCCTTCTATGAATGAGGAATTATGAAGCTCACTGAAAGACAGCAAAAGGTTATCGAACAAAATGGGCAATATATCATTGATTGATCTTTGTTTTTTATATAAATAAATGACCTTTGAAAAATATGTCATGACTTTTTCAACAACCCAATATTTGTATTCTCCATTTTCTCAGACTAAAGTAAGACAGTTAAATATATATTTGAGTTTAATACAGGAAAGGATTGGGGATACCAATTATTAGGCTTAGTATAAAGAGCCTTCCTTTTTAAAAAAATTATGTCTTGAATATAACTTCAAATAAATTCTCTAATTAAAAAAATATTTTAAGAATTCCTACCCCTTTTTAAATTAAATATGGTGATTGCTACTAACATTAGATCCTTCATATTTTTTTGAGTAGAGTTGCTATAACTATGAAAAACATACTTATTCTAATTCTGTGTATAATTTAACTGGAAGTCATCAACAGGATTACCAATTCAATGCCTTTTATGTATCATAGTTATCAAAATAATATTTAAGCATTATAGTTGCCAAAATAGAATCTATTATTTTAGCTGCATAGTATATATAAGTATGTATATTATATTAGCTATCTATCTATATAGCTGTATAGATGTGTATAGAGATATACTTTATTGGAGAAATGAAAAAGGTAGACTGAGAAATTCCAGCTATAGATATTTAGTACCTATTTAGTGTCCATATTACTGGGTTGTCAGAAAAGTCATGATGTATTTTTTTTATGTTTTTTGTTGCAAAAATGCGTCATGACTTTTCTGACAACCCAATATATTAGCTATACGTGTGCTATGTACTTAATGTCCATTACCATGCTATATTAATGATCACATTTCTAATTCACTAAGCGTACGGCCGTGATGGCTTCTTTTTTCTCACTTTTTATATCAAATATTTGGATTAGATGCTCTCTGAGGTCCATTACAGCCCTAAAAGTTTATGGTTTTGTGTTCTATGAGATTAACTGGCCATGTTGTCTTTTTTTTTTAAAGATTTTTATTAGGGAATTGGGCAATGGGAACAGCGCTGGAGAATTGGGGGAAGGGGAACAGACAAGTTGCTGTCGTTTTGTTCTTCAGTGTAGTTGTGGAGGACGTTGCTTCACTGGCCCAAGTTGGCACCATCATTGTGCTCTTCCCAGGCGAGACAGATCAGTCGCCGGCTTCTGGACGGCAGCTCACAGTGGCTGCTGGCTACTCACGCTGCCTGCTGGCTACACAAGGTAGCTGCTGGCTACACACGGTAGCCCATGGCAACTTACTGCAGCAGGGGTTGCAGCCTACACAGTCGCTGGCCACTCATGGCAGCCCAGCTCCAAGTTGAGCTGTTGTTCAGCATCTTAGCTGTGGAGGGCAGTGTCACTGGCCCTCATTGTGGGATCCAAACCGGGGCCCTCTGGTTTCCCAAGCCAGCTCTTAACCAATGCGCCACTCAGCCGGCCCCATGTTGTCTTTTATATGATCTTACCTGCTAACTCAGATATGACCTCTCCTGCATTCCCAAAGGAAATACTAAAAATAGTTTGTAGGCAGCTCACCTTTTTAAAATCTAGCAAAAATGAATACAACAAGAAAGAATCAACTCAAATTTCAACAGAAGAGAATGACATTTAAAAGACATGCCTAACTTGAAGAGACTTGAGTCATTTTCAGTGACTCATTTGAAGTCATTTGTTGTACAAACTCCTGGAATAAGGCTAATTTAAAAATGATCCAAGATAAAGTTTTATCTCATTTGGTCTAGAACATAAGACTGTATATTATATCACTAGGTCTGACCCTGGCAGTCTTGTGGAATGTAATGATTCCAAAGAAGTGATGCCATAAAATTCTTCGGGAAACTATTCTTTAAAACTTGTATTGATGTGAATACTGTGCTGGCTGACCCCACTGGACATTCTAAGAGATACCATCAGCATCTATCAATGGATAAAATCAAATTATAATAATAAGAAGGATCGCTAACCTAAGTACATGCCGGGCACTATTCTGAAGTCCTGGCAATGGTTCTAAGCTGGATACTGTTATCCTTCCCATGAAAAGGCAGGGAACAAGCAGAGAAGTGTGTGTAAAGAAGGGCCAAGAAGCTGTGCCTCTACCATTATTATGGGAAGGTTTTTCTTTAGGGATGCATTTTTACTTAGTTCATTCATTCATTCATTTGATTTTTTATCTTCGACTAGTAGAGCTGCCCTCTAGTTCCTTGCTAGTCACATCCTAAAATCACTCCCGATTCTAGTACCCGATCCTCCCAGAACTGAGCTGCACAGACCCAAAACCTGGAATTATTACAAGTCACCTTTCCCTCAGTTCAGACTATCTGTGACATCCTCGTGTGCATTGTGCACAACTACCCTTGGCAGTTTCCTAGCCAAAGACCCCATATGAAGTAAAAGAAGAAACTGATTTTCTCCTTGAATTTCTCTGCTCCTTCCTGGGAAGCTTTATCTCGAACTGTTTCTTTCAATTAGCCCTATTCCAGAAGCTTCCAAAATTCCACTCCTTGTGTGGCTGACTACTCAGGGCACACAGAGATGGTTCTAGAATTTAACACACAGATGTCTGCAAAGACCCCTGGATTCTGTAGACCCGTTTAAGCCCTGGTGACTTCCTCACCACCAGGCCCTTTCTAAGTGGACAGCCAGTCGTACTAAAGGGGAGGTGGGTGTAGAGGGCAAGTGTGCACTAGGGATGAACACAAGGCTATCAAATCATTTTTTCTTTATTTTTGCCACCTCAGTGAACCTGAAGTTTAGACCAAAACAGAAGCCTTTTTCTTAGTTCTCTAAATTATTTATAATATTCATCCTCCTCACCATCCCCAACTGTTATCCTTATTTCTGGAACTGAATTGAATCATGGATCTTCCGTCATAGGCATTTCCATAAGGTTAAGATGAAGTAACCTGTTTAACAGGTTTTTCATTAGAGCGAATGAAAAAGGTAGACTGAGAAATTCCAGTAAAAGTTTGTTATATAATTTTAAATGCTTTAGAATAACGTCACAATATCCTGCTTAAAAAAAAAAAAAAAGATCGGTCCTTTGTGGAAGATGTTATTAACGAAGTCCTTGAAGCAAGTGATGGAAAATGGCTTTTTCATTACTTCCAAGGCAATATTAAAGGACCATGAAATTCAAAGCTCCTGGTTTTATCACAGACATTTTTATGTCAGGATTTAAACATTTTCCTACTTGACGTTCTTCTAACAACTGTAGTTTTACAGGGAAGAATTGTTATAATTGGCCTGGATCATAGTATGATTATTAACTGATAGGCATCAATTAAGATGATATTTAAATGGAAGATAGTCATGTCAGATAAAAGGGAAGTATGATTATAATTAAATGCATAAAAGGTGTAATCTGCTTTAGGAGTACACTTTATACCATGTGATTATTTGTTGGCATATAAACTGTCACACAAAATTCTTCCACCTATTTCCTCCTTACTCACTATAACTATGCATGAATCAAATGTTCCATACATATTTTCCTTGATCTTACTATGATTATGGGAGGTGTTTTACGTAGATTATAAGGTCGAGGCTGTATCATTTAGGATTGAAAAGAAGCAGAGGGAAGGGAAATGCTGGAAATGATAACTAGGATCGCTCTTGTGAATGCAGAGTTGTCCTCGCGCATGCATCCTCAAAGTTAACCTTGTGGTTCTCAGGATTTTGCCATGTGTTATTAGTATAGCATTAGCACTAATACAATAATAGTGTACTTGCTAAAGACTTAGGGGCTTAGCAGATTGTGCATGTTCACTGCTTCTATGAATATATGAAAAAATTATAAACCCTGTTAAATGGCAACATTTGTAAGTTTAAAGTATTATTTGTTTACCTACTGGGAATCAGAGAAGCTCAAAAAAATCAGATTCACAGATTGTAATACTAATACTTTCTTAAACAAAAATACTCAAGGCCACAAAGAGATTATTTCACCATTTTCATACATCTTTGCAAGTGGAAACTCTAGAAAATGGGAGAGTTACTTATTTACGTTGCATGTCTTTTCATCTGGATACGAGACCCTGGGAAACTCCAGGGAAAGGGTGCTGGGGTCCAGAATATGCCATATCTGAAACCTAGCCTACCAAGCTAATGCCCCCTAGTGCCAAGTTCTATGTGAAGCATGTTGTATGGGATTGGTAAGTGTGACCGCCTGGCTCAGCAGCCAACGGCCTTCTCTGAAACTATCGTCTTATATTTGGCAAGTTAAATGAAATACCAGAACATGTTTAACAATAAGACACATGGCACAATTGAATTTTAGAGTGAAGTCCCTAATCATCTAGCAAACTTGTCATGTTACATATAAAGAAATTGCAGTCTAGTAGGTTAAGTGACTTGTTCCAAGCCTCTTGGCTGCTTGATGGCAAGGCCTGTGCTTTTTTGGTGCCATAGGCAGCTTGTCTGTTGTACTTAACTGTGGGTTCCAAGTATCTTATTCAAATCACATTTTCTATTTAGAGACAAATTCTTTACTATTCTTGTAAACAAAAAGGTGTCCCAAAAGCTGAATTGTTAAAGAAGAATATTATCTACATGAATATGATAAATATAAATTAATGATTCTTAAACAGATGAACCATGGAGTTAGTAATTTCCTGGGCCACAGAATAGACTAGAACAGGAAGAAATATGCCCCAAGAAGATAAAGGTTATACATGTTGGACAATTAAGTTCACGAGCTTGTTGCAACGATGTTGCTAACCTTTTTTGATATCAGAGGGATTATTCAGTATGCATCTGTACCAACTGGACAAACAGTTAACCAAGTTTTCTATTTGGAAGTGGTAAAGAGGCTGCATGAAAAAGTTAAACGACCTGAACTTTTCGCCAATAATTCATGGCTCTTGCATCACGACAATGCACCAGCTCACACTGCACTGTCTGTGAGGGAGTTTTTAGCCAGTAAACAAATAACTGTATTGGAACACCCTCCCTACTCACCTGATCTGACCCCCAAAGACTTTTTTTACCCGAAGATAAAGGAAATATTGAAAGGAAGGCATTTTGATGACATTCAGGACATCAAGGGTAATACGATGACAGCTGATAGCCATTCCAGAAAAAGAGTTCCAAAATTGCTTTGAAGGGTGGACTAGGCACTGGCGTCGGTGCATAGCTTCCCATGGGGAGTACTTCAAAGGTGGCCATAGTGATATTCAGCAATGAGGTATGTAGCATTTTTTCTAGAATGAGTTCGCGAATGTACTTGTCAGACCTCATAGACTATGTTCTTAATTTATTCTGGTACATAGTAGGTACTCAATAAATATTTGTTGAATAAAGTATAGTGAGGTTCACAAGGACATAGGGAAGAGAGGTTCTAGTGTCAATAGTGGAGACAAGGTAGACAGACAAACTTTAGTTCAATTGGAACAGAGAAAATGGGCCTTATGTGGAAGCGACAAAGGAGTTTCTTGCTCTTGCTTTCGCAGTTGGATATATAAGCCAGGAAGTTGGAGAGCCTTATGTTTGTTCTTGGGTGGTACATCCGGCATAAGGAGACAGATATTTACCCTGGTGTGTGTGTGTGTGTGTGTGTGTGTGTGTGTGTGTGTGTGTATAGCTTTTGTTTTTCTGTAACTCACATGAAGTCTAGATAAAGGTCTGAGCTGAGATGCAGGGTATTAAGAAAGATACTGCACTACTGGCCTCTCCTGGGATAGCATTTGCAGTCTCCCTCTCTGGAAGTCATCAGAAAGATGGCCAGAGTGGTAAAGGAGAAATAGTCAAGGCAATGTTGAATTTTGATGGTAACAATTGGGCCCATGGTCTACGTTGCCCCCGGCCTTCACCAAGTGGAGGCTTTCTCTCCACTGTCATCTCAGAGGCCCTCGGTTGTGTTTTGTGAATAAATTTTCTGATTTTCCTTACATAAGCCTGGAAGGATTTTTATGTAAAATGAACATAGATAATGCCTTAAACCCTCCAGGAGTTTAGTATATAAGTTTAGAAAGTATAAGTAATCTCAAAAACTTCGTTAATCAAGTTTATATAGGCTTGGATATAGTTTCTGTCCTATCTCCAGAAAAGATAATCTAAAACATATCTTGTAATGGAGGATAACCTGAGGAAAACTCTGTTCTAATAAGAAAGAGAGTGAGAGAAATATTTACACACATGTATGGATTGTTAAAGATTAAATAGATAGGAGCTTTAAATGAAATTCCAGAAATGTCAGCATATATATATATATATATATATATATATATATATATATTGCTTTTAATGCTCTAAAAACTCATAGCCTGAGAAGATAAAATGTACTGTTGATAAAATGGAAAAATTCTCCCTGTAGTCCTGCCCATATACTAAAATAAAGAAAGAAAAAAAAAAAGTCAAGAGGAATTGCGGGAGCTTGCCATGAAATTAAGCTTTGTTAGATCACCTATTATATTTCAGGTACCTTTTATCTGATTTCAACCTTATCTCATATAATCTTCAAAACTATCTACACAGTATTTTATATATGAAGAAAACAATTATACAGTAAGGTAAAATAACTTTCACAAGGTAATAGCAATGAGTTTAAACCCATGTTAGTCAAGTCCAAAGTTACAGGAAAAATGAATAAACAGTGCTAATGAATTGTAAAATTCAAATAATAATGAAAGATCTTTTTAAAAATTTCTATAAAATTAATCATTATTTGGAAGAAAGTAAAGTCTAATTTTTGTATTTTTTTATATCCTTAGAGATAAAGGTGATGCCTTGAAAACTAAGTAATATATAATTATTCAAACTGCCAGGGCTAATGGTTTGCCTTAGGATTAACCATCAAGTGGCGTTAGGTGTTCCTAGGCCAGCGGATGTACATAAGGACACAAGATGTTTAGGAGCCTGAGGCAAGTCCCAATTCATGAAGTGGTTTCTGTAAATTGAAAAAATGTGCCCTTGGAAGTTAATTAAAGTGAAATTCTGTATATGAACTCCATTTCCCCCATTAACTCATCTGAAAACAGGAGTCGTATTCAGTTCATCCACAAATATTTCTTGAGTATTTATTCAAAGCACAGTTTTCATTAGGTTTTACAAAATGGAAACCAGGGAGGAACTTATGAGACTAACAACCTGAAGAAAAAATTTGGCCTTATTTGGTGGCAGAGAAGTCATTGTAGCCTCTTTCACAGCCATTTCTAGTTCTTCTTTCTAATGCTACCCATACTCAAACCTTAGCTTATCATCTCCCTTTTTTTTTCTCTACCTCACGTCCGTCATGTAGAGTTAACACTAAGCAAAGCCTATTCACTGCCAGTGGCAAAGAATGAGAAAGTCAGGATGCTATGACTGCTTGTGAACACTTATTTAGCACTTACTATGTAACAGGAAGTGACCTAAGCTTTTAGGATGTATTAATTGATTAAATCCTAAAAAACAACCCTGTGAATGGGCACTTTCATTGTCCCTCATCTTTCTATGAAGAAAGTAAGATATTGCGATGCTATGTTCCCATTTTCTGAAGGAATAGGGATATTGTCAATGAGACAAGAGGCAGTGAAGGTAGGTGGCGTAAAGGTAAAGGTCAATTTTTAGATAGCATGAAGAGCAATCGAAAGGATGATCTTTATCTTCCCAACAAAACAGGAGGCAATAAAGGGAGAGGGTGGTGAAAGGGAATTAAAAATATAACTAATGTTATGGCTTGACACTCTGACATTAGTCAGTTTACGTAAAACTTTTACCTACTGTTTACCATAGCCCTTCCAGGAAGGTAGTATTTCTCTCACTTAACAAAAAAAAAAAAAAAAAGGATTTGAGAACTTGTTCACCCAAAGCCACACAGATCTATAAAACTCAGCACTGCTTACCACCAAATCCTGGTTCTTTCCCCTGTGCCATGTTACTTCTCAATTCTTTGGTTGGTGTGAATGAGCTTGGAAAATTAAGAGGAACAGGAGAGGTTTAGAATAGTCACTGTGGGAGCCAGACAGAAGTATGAAGAATTGCCTAGCAAGTCTGAGAACCAGACCTGAGGATCTGAGATCACGAAGTGTGATATTCAGATGGAGTCAATCTGGATGATTCATTGATTCCCTATAGCAAGGCAGTGTGCACAGCATGATGTCTGAAACTGCTAGAGATATGGAGGTAAATAGAATGGTCCAAGTAGCACTTGTAATACTAGTATCTACAAATACTTAGAACACAAGGCAAAAAAATTATGTGTAATACATGCCATGAGAGAGGAACAGAGAATGTCATGGTTCATTTACTTGAATTCCAAAATTTCACATTGAAACGTATCAAAATTGGGTTGTATCTTAAAATGGGTGGCCTGTTTTTTTCGCTGACGACCAGGTAGCTATCATGACTTATGTGATTGTCTACACATTCTCAAACCTGGTCTTGGTGTTCACATCAGTTGGGTTGTGTTCATTTTGGATGCTATAGATATTGATTTGTATATGCCATTAAAGTGTCTTCTAAAAAAAGAACTCTATGCATTTGAAAAATTATCATACACATAGAGACATGGAAATGGTGCTTAGAGGCATGTATGATACATTAATGAAGCAAATATTTATGTTCATAAAGTATATGACAACAAGTCCATTTTTTTAATGAAGCAGCAACTTAAGTGCCTTACATGACCTACACCCAAGTAGATATAGCTAGTTATGTTTTGTTACTGAGGTGCCTGAAAAAGGATTGCCTAGCACAAACCAAACAATTCCACTAAAGGTAGGAGAACTTATCAAATTCCTAGGAATAGATGTGTTCTAGTTATCTCTTGCTATGTAGCAAATCTCGCCCCAAACTAAATGGCTTAAAACAAGACTGGTCATTTTATTATCCCTCACAGTCTCTGTGGGACAGGAATTCAGGAAGGGTTTTGCCTGGGTGGGTCTGGCTCAAGGTCTCCTACACAACTGCAATCAGGAGACCAGAGCTGGGACAGCAGTGGGCCAACGCACCTGGAGACTTCTGAGGCATCTTTCTCTCTTCGTGTAGTATTGGAGTCTCTCCCTGTGGTCTCTCTGTGTGGGCTACTTTGGGCTTTGAAATGTCTGGCAGCCCCAGGGACGTTTGGACTGCTTACATGACAGCTGAAGGCTTTGAGAGTATTTCAATGAACAAGATGGAAGCTGAATCACCTTTTACAACTTAGCTTTAGAAGTTATGACACATCACTTCTGCTGTGTCCTGTTTGTTACAAGCAAGTCAGAAGCCTGCCCAGATTTAAGTAGAAGGGAACTCACCTCACCTGTTCCTTGGGGAGCAGCAAGTTCCTAGAAGAGCATATGGGCCAGTAGAAATTGTTGCAGCCATATTTGAAAAGTACAGTCTGCCCACAAGATGAAAGAAATGTCAAAGCAACAAAACAGTGACATTACTGATTCATTCATTGTGCAGGACTGAGCATAAAAGCACTGAACTTCCATTGAACTTCCTGTTGACTTTGAACAGAAGCCATCGAACTTCCAGCAACATGTGATTTGATCATGGAGTGGGGGGAGGGAATGAAACTACAAAGTTATGCTAATTAAACCCTGGTGTTATGGAAATAAGTTGTCAGTACTAAAGGTGTTAAAGAGGTCAAGGTCATGATGATTTTTTTTTTTATGTCTAGATGTCTTTTATGTCTAAATGATTCTAGAAGAGCTCAGTCAGTAAGTTAAAATAAGAATGCTAGGTGATAAGAGAGCACTATGCCATACTTTAACTAGCAACATTTTTCTTTAGCGGAACACAAAATAATGGTGTGCCTTACAATCTATAGCATCCTTGGCTTTGAGAATAGTGCCATGAAAGCAGGAAGTTGACAGGAATTTCCTCTTCTTGGTATAGTCAGAAAGGCCCAGAGAAGAAGTGGTACTGGGAATTTTAAAACTTCAGCAGTAGAAACAAGACTTAAAGATGAAGCAGGAAGTCAAGAACTATGTTTGAAAAACATTTTACACCCAAACCCCATCCCATCTACCCAGGGCTTGCCCCATCACTCATATGTATAATTCTGACTTCCACTTTTCCTTGTGAAATTCCTGCCAATCCTTAAGGACTCCTTGCAGGTCCTGCCCACTCCATATTGAGATTTATTTGTCTGTTGGTTTTCTTATTTTTTATAATTTTTATTTTTTAATAACTTTATTTTTCAATTATAGTTGACATACATTATATTAGTTTCCTGTGTACAACATAGTGATTAGACTTTTATATAACTTAAGAAGTGATCACCCCAGTAAATCTGACACCAATACAGTTACTACTGTATTATTGACTATATTCCCTTTGCTTTACTTTACATCCACATGACTATTTTGCAACTACAAATGTGTATTTCTTAATCTCTTCATCTTTTTCACCCTGCCCCCCAGCCTTCCTCTCATCTATCACCCTGATAAATCTAGTACTCATCTGACACCATACATAGTTATTATAATATTATTGACTCTATTCCTTATGCTATACATTACATCCTCATAGCTACTTTGTAACAACCAATTTGTACTTCTTAATCCCTCCCCCTTTTCCACCTCCCATCCCCCTCTCATCCGGCAACCATCAAAATGTTCTCTGTATCTATGAGTTTGTTTCTGTTTGTTGGTTTATTTTGTTCTTTAGCTTCCACATATAAGCAAAATCACATTGCATCTGTCTTTCTCCGTTTGACTGACTCCACGCAGCACAGTCCCACCACATTTGGCAAGCACTCATTGCCTTCATGGCTGAGCAATATTCCCTTGTATACTCATATATGTACCACCTCCTCTTTATCCACTCCTTCATCCATTGATGGACACCCAGGCTGCCTCCACAGCTTGGCCGTTGAAAATACTGCTGTAATGAACATGGATGCACATGTCCCATCAAAGTAGTGTTTGGGTTTCTTCAGATAAATGCCCCAAAGTTGGGTTACTAGGTCCTGCTTTTCTCTTGTTATAGATTCTGCTTTAAAGTTTGTTCTGTCTGATTTAAGTATTTTTACCCCAGCTGGTTTTTTTTTTTTCATTTCCATTTTCATGAACTATCCTTTTCCATTCCTTTACTTTCAGGCTGTGCATGTCTTCCAATCAATCTGAAGTGAGTCTTTTGTAGGCAGCATATGTAAGGGCCTGGTTTTCTCATCCATTCAGCCACCCTATGTCTTTTGACTGGAGCATTTAATCCATTTACATTTAAAGTAATTATTAATAGATATGTAGTTACTGAGATTTTATTATTCTTTTTTTTTT
>NW_017731391.1:3927058-3933210 GCF_001890085.2 Hipposideros armiger | reverse complement strand
ACAGCAGAGTTGTAAAGAAGATTGCTGAACATTTCCTTTGAAAACATTTGGATATGCCCCCATACATCTGTACAATTTTTATATTTATAATTATTCATATTCAGCATATACCTTCTAAATATGCCAGTGAAAAATAAAATGATCGCTTTTCCTCAAACGTTCAGCAGACACTCTAAATTAGCCAGCTGGTCTCTTGTCATGGCTGAAAATACATAGTCTTTTTATTAAAAGTGACAGTAAATATATCCATGGCACCAGTCACTTTATATACAAGTGGAAATTCCATTGGTGCAGTGACTTATGATTGGAGAAGAGTGAAAAGTGTGTTACGAAAGAATCTATCAGAATAGTGCTTTACATGTTTTGCAGTGGCTCACAGGGAATAATTCATATTAAAGAAGTGAAATCACCTTGTTTTATGGCAAAGCAATAATCTTAAGGTCTACATGTTAAGCTTTGTTGTTGTTATTATTATTATTATCAAAGATTCAGAAGTCATTCAAAAACATGACCTATTAGAACAATTCAATACACCAAGTCTATTTGCAAAAATTGTGTTGTAAATCATGATTCATTATGTGATTGTGATCAGCACACAGTGTTAGAAATGCATCTCTCTTGATGATATACACATAGTTCTTTCTATTTGGTTCCTTTTATGCAATGGAATACTCCCCACGCCCACCATTATTTCCTCTGTTCTCTGTTTCCCTTTGCTCTATTTTGTTCCTCTATTTTATTGTTTGCTGTATTGCGAACTACCTTATACTTTTCCTTGGCCTATCTTTTGTATTCTGACTTGTGTCACTAGCACTATAAGATGTATGATAGGGACAAAATGCTCTAATAAATACAACCATCTTTATTTTTACTGAGACTCTGGACTTAGAGGCTCTCACAGATCATGAAATAATAAACAAATGGATGCCTGGCTGGTGGAATCAGGGAGAGCTTTAGAAATCTTCTACCTTAGTCCACTTGCTTTAACATGAGCAACTGGAAACCCAAGAGGCCAAGTAACCTGCTCAGGTAACACCTCCAGAGTGACAACCCAGACTTGCCTTATTCCCAGACTAGGGCTTCACACCCTGCCCAAACTTCCTTTGTGATTAAAACCAACTGAATTGTTCAATTGGCAGTCATCATCTTGATGGCTAAACCGCTTGTGACAATTATCTCTTTCCTTGAGAATTCACTATCCTATGCTATTGATTGAGCACCTACTCTATGCCAGAACTATTGATAATATAACAGAAAGCAAAGAAAACAGAGCCCTGCCTTCACTGTAGTGTAGTGAGCATGATAAATAGCATAAATGAGCAAAACATATAGCCTGCAGGATGATGATAAGTGTTTTGAAAGAAAACAGAGAGAGGAAATTGGGAATAAATTTATATTTTAGTGTTGAGCGTGGGCAAAATCTTGAGCAGTGTAGAAAGAAAAGGCCACAGAAACATGACAGTAAAGACCTAAGGCGGTAGACAGCCGTGCAATCCATTTCCTTCATGACTGGAAAATCTTGACTTTTTCTACAGGGAAGAAANTTTTACATCTTAATGAAGTCTCTCTAACGTTCATAATACTGGTTTGGTGGTGATGAACTCCTTTAGCTTTTTCTTGTCTGGGAAGGTCATTATCTGTCCTTCAATTCTAAATGATACCATTGCTGTGTAGAGTAATTTTGATTGTAGGCCCTTGCTTTTCATCATTTTGAATGTTTCATGCCAATCACTTCTAGCCTGCAAAGTTTCTGTTGAGAAATCAGCTGACAGTCTTATGGGAGTTCCCTTATAGGTAACTAACTGCTTTTCTTTTGCTGCTTTTAAGATTCTTTCTTTGTCTTTACCTTTGCCATTTTAATGTTAATGTGTCTTGGTGTGGGCCTCTTTGGGTTCATCTTGTTTGGTATTCTGCACTTCCACTTACTGGGCTTTGTCTATTTCCTTCACCAGATTAAGGAAGTTTTCCATCATTATTTCTTCAAATAGGTTTTCAATTCCTTGCTTTCTCTCTTCTCCTGGTACCCTTATGATGCAAATATTGGTATGCTTGATATTGTGCCAGAGGCCCCTTAAACTACCCTCATTTTTTTATTCTTTTTTTTTCTTTTTTGCTGTTCTGATTGGATGTCTTCTAGTAACTTCTCTTCCAAATGTCTGATTCAATCCTCTGCTTCATCTAATCTACTGTTGATTTCCTCTAATGTATTCTTCGTTTTAGTTATTGTATGGTTCATTTCTCACTGGTGGTTTTTTTTATGTTTATTTTTTATCTCCATTTTTATGTTTCCTATCTCTTTATTGAAGTTCTCACTGAGCTCATTGAGTATCCTCATAACCAGTGTTTTGAACTCTGCATCTGGTAGGTTGCTTGCCTTCATTTTGTTTAGTCCTTTTTCTGGAGTTTTCTCCTATTCTTTCATTTGGGACATGTGTTTTTGTCTGTTCATTTTGGCTACCTCTCTGTGTTTGTTTCTTTGTATTAGGTAGATCTGTTATGTTTCCCAGTCTTGGCAGGGTGGCCTTATGAAGTAGGTGTCCTGTGTGGCCCAGTGGCAGTCTTCCTGATCACCTGAGCAGGTACTTCAATAATGCTCCTTGTGTGACTTGTGTGTGCCCTCCTGTTGTAGTTGAGCCTTGATTGCTCTTTGCTCATCAGTGGTTGGGGTTGACCATCAGGCTGACTGGTTATGAAGACTGCCGTGAGTACAACAAAGGAGCTATTTTGCAAGGGTTGACCCCCTGGAGCAGGATTCCTTTAGCGGGGCTCTGGTGCCTGCCGAGTCTGCCCTTTGGGTGTGTCATTTGTGAAGGTGGTGCTCTAGTGTGGTCTGAAGCTGGCCATCAGGTGTGTTGGTTCTGGGCTTTTTTTTGGGGGGGGGGTGCAGGCCAAGGTCAGCCACTCTCTGTGCCCTGCTTGGGGCCACCTGGTATGAGCTACATATGATATGGTTGCCACTTGTGCTGGTCTTGGAGGTACCTGGGAAGGCTAAGATTTAAACCAAGACTGGCTGCCACTAGCACTGGGCTTGGAGCCACTTAGCAAAAGGTACATGGCATGCTGAGGCCTGATGCTGCTTGTTTGGGATTTGTGAATCTTTGAGAGATTTTAGGAAAGTATACAGCATGAGCCAAGACAGACCATTTTTATGGAAAAGCCACTGGAAGCAGCTTGAGTGGGACCACATGTTGGGTGGGGCAGGGTCTCAGGAAATCATCAGGACAGAGTGAATGGTGTTAGCCAGGTTGATGGAGACTCAGATATGGTGGCCACCTGCACTTGCATGCTGGGTGGGGGGAGGGCTCAACAAGGAACAATGGCTTCTGCCAGTAATTCTGTCTGGGAAAAAGTTGCCCCTCTAGCCCTTGCCCTGAAATCAAACAATTCAGTTTCTCTTCTTATGTTCCTTAAGTCCCTGGTGACTTTCAAGCTACTGTCCCAGGGCTGGAGCTCAAAGTAAGTGAGTCCGTCTGTATGTGGGCCCTTTAAGAGGAATGTCTGGGACTCCAGCAGCCCTCGGTCTCACCAGGACTGGACGGAATCATCACTGATCTTCACAGCCAGCTGTTGTTGGAATTACTCTTCTGGGCACTGGATTCCTGGGCTAGGGAGCCCAGTGGGGACTGGGCCCTCTCGCTCCTTATTGGGGATTGTGCATCTGAGATAATCCTCATAATTCTCAACCTCCACACGTGGGTGTGGTACCAGCCCATTTCACATCTCTACCCCTTCTACTGTTCTCAACATGGTCTGTTCTTTATATCCTTAGTTATAGGAATTCCATTCAGCGAGTCTTCAGGTGGTTCTCCAGGTTGATTGCTCTGTAATTTAGTTGTAATTTTGATGTGGTCATGGGTAGAGGCAAGGGCAGTGCTTGCGTACTCTGCCAACTCAACAAGGATTCTTCTGGGGTTTCTTATAAGATGAAATCCCAGTGGAGATGATAAATGATTTCACAGCTTTAAAAAAGAAAAGTAAGTTACTGTAATATACCATACATTTCTATGCTCAATTTTAGAGCATACCATTAATTATCCATCATCCATTCATTCAGTTAATGCTTACTTCTATGTCATAGTTATGTGGGAACCATTGGCTATTCTTGCTTCATGGAAATTCTAATTGAGTTGGAGTGGGCATATGTTCTCATTTCTTTTGGGCAAATACCTAGCAGTGGAATTGCTGTATACTCTGATAATTGTACATTCAAGTTTTGTTAAAGTAGCTGTATTGTTTTACATTCTCGATAGCAGTATTGAGAGTTTCAGTTAGTCTACATCCTCACCAACACTTGGTATGATTAGTCATTTTTAAAAGTCTACACATTCCAGATCTTCACACTAATTGGATGCACACAAGCAGAAGGATAAAATAAAAATAATGACTTGTGATAATAATTTGTAGCTCAATGTGAAATCTCCTGGCAAGATGTGTGCTCCTGTATCCCATAAATAGTGTTAAAAGCTGTATTGTATTTATATCCAAAGAGACCAAACAAATGTACTAGCAAATTATAATAAATGGAAATATGGAATGAGGAGGCTAATGTTGGCAACTAAGAATCACAGAAATCAAAGAAGTGCCCATTATATGTCAGTTTCTAGATTAATAGGTGCTAGAGTTTTCTAACAATAGGCAAATTGCTTGAATATAGTAATAACTGAATTTTAAAAGCAAATTAATCTAAATTATCCTTTTAAGCTTGAGTTACTTACCATTAAGTGTAGTTCATTATAAGTTTTGATGCCCTATAATTTCTTCAGTTATTAAAAGATGTAAAGTCCTGAAAAATAAAAATAATAATAAAAATGTAGCCATTCTAAGGAAGCACATTGATCTGTGATTGTGGTTTTCACTTGTACCCCCTTGATAACTACTGATATTGAACATCTTTTCATGTACATAATTATTGTCCATTCCCATATCTTCTATTGTGAAATGTCTTTTCAAATCTTCTGTCATTTTAGTTGGAGCTTTGTCTTTTATTATTGAGCTGTAAGGTGTTTTTTTAGCTTCTCTATATGAGTCCTTTGTCAGATACATGTATCATGAATGTTTTCATCCATTCTGTGGTTTGCTTTTCCATTTTCTTGAGCGAGCTCTTAACCAACTGAGCCACTCTGCTGGCCCCTGCTTTTCCATTTTCTTAATGGTGTCTTTTAAAGAGCAAAGTTTTAAATTTTTGTTAAGTCTAACTTATCAAAGTTTTCTTTTATGGCTCATGCTTTTTGTGTAACATCTAAAAAATGTTTGCTTACACCAAGGAGGCAAAGACTTTGCCTTATGTTTTCTTCTTAAGCTTTTATAGCTTTAGTTTTCACATAAAAATATGAGCCATTTCTAGTTAATTTTTAATATGAAGTAATAGTTGGGGTTTATTTTTTAAATTTCTCTTTTGCTTTTTAGCTGCCAGTTCTTTTTCCTATTACTGCACCCCTATTTTTTATACACTCTAATCTCTTCTAAAACCAGACATCCAAGCTCATTGGAAGATATATGAGTCAGAACCTGAGACATAGCTATTTTAAAATGCATGGGGATTTAATGCATCTATTTTGGAAATACAGAAGCCTGATTTTGCTGTCTTCTAGGGTCTCATATGTTTGAGATGGCCACATAACAGGACTTCTGGAGAAGTGATATGCTGGTTCCTAACTATATTATTCCAAGTTTATTTTACGGTGTGTATGTAGTTTGTTAAATCCTAGGCCATCTACTTTACTATTAGTAATTCACATACTGTGTCTAGCATAATGCTAGTCACATAAAAAGTACTTGGCTTCTGCCAGTACTTAGTGAAAAGAACTTGGTAAGTTAAATATGTTCTGGTGATTGGCAGCAAATAGAAGTGACAATGTTTCAGTCTTACTATTTTCTAGAGCAGTGAACTTGCTTTTTTTCTGTTGTGTATTTTTTATCGTATACTCTCCAATGTATATATATATTTGATTATTTACATATTATACACATACATAATTTCCTTATATATAATACACATACATCATTTTTTTAATTTATAACGTTAAGATATAGGACTTGAAAGGAATGAAATAAAATTAATCTAAATAAAACTTACAATGTTTTCATCTTGCACTCAAATCATATTATGATTTTGTACTTGGAGACATAACATAGGATTCCCATTTTTTTTA
>NW_017731391.1:3924046-3926043 GCF_001890085.2 Hipposideros armiger | reverse complement strand
ATGATAGGGACAAAATGCTCTAATAAATACAACCATCTTTATTTTTACTGAGACTCTGGACTTAGAGGCTCTCACAGATCATGAAATAATAAACAAATGGATGCCTGGCTGGTGGAATCAGGGAGAGCTTTAGAAATCTTCTACCTTAGTCCACTTGCTTTAACATGAGCAACTGGAAACCCAAGAGGCCAAGTAACCTGCTCAGGTAACACCTCCAGAGTGACAACCCAGACTTGCCTTATTCCCAGACTAGGGCTTCACACCCTGCCCAAACTTCCTTTGTGATTAAAACCAACTGAATTGTTCAATTGGCAGTCATCATCTTGATGGCTAAACCGCTTGTGACAATTATCTCTTTCCTTGAGAATTCACTATCCTATGCTATTGATTGAGCACCTACTCTATGCCAGAACTATTGATAATATAACAGAAAGCAAAGAAAACAGAGCCCTGCCTTCACTGTAGTGTAGTGAGCATGATAAATAGCATAAATGAGCAAAACATATAGCCTGCAGGATGATGATAAGTGTTTTGAAAGAAAACAGAGAGAGGAAATTGGGAATAAATTTATATTTTAGTGTTGAGCGTGGGCAAAATCTTGAGCAGTGTAGAAAGAAAAGGCCACAGAAACATGACAGTAAAGACCTAAGGCGGTAGACAGCCGTGCAATCCATTTCCTTCATGACTAGAAAATCTTGACTTTTTCTACAGGGAAGAAAGCCAATATCTCCATACATCTCTTCTTCATCTTCTACAAATTGTCAACCCAACCAGATGAACATCCTGATGTCAGAGTTCTTTCATTTACCCAAAATATTTGTAACAATCAGAAGAGTTTCTTTTCTGTTGCACATCTAGATATAAGTGATTGCAGCAACTATAACTTTGCCCATGAAAAATGTAAATGGACTTAGCCAGCATTAGTGAGCTGGGCAGGGAAAACTGGATTTGTGTCAGCTGGGCCAGGGCCTGCTTTTCTATTTATTCTCTGCCCATCGTTAAGGCTTAATCTACAGGGCTCGGATGAGTCACATCTTGAGAGAGCTCCACCACTTGGAAACACTTTACCCGGAGACCTGGAAAGCTGAGAACAGGACAAAAGTCATTTATTTACTTAAAAAAGAAGCAGTTTTCTAATAATGACCATTCTCTTGAACATCTTTTGAAGGAAAATAATTCTCAGTGAGCTCAGGAGGTTTAACCATAAACTAAATTTTGTTGTAGGTAGAGGAGAGCAAGCTTTGTGATTGTTAATGATCTTGCATTTTGGATGATATTAAAAGAAGAAGAGATTCTTCGATTTAAAAAAAATTCAAGAAACGCTGTATATCTACCATAGACAAGAATAAATGTGAGACTTACAACCAAAAACACTTTATGTATGGATGCATAAATTTCCCTTAGAAGCTTTCAGATTTCATTTACATATCTTAGTTACAAAAATCCTGTTATTTCAGAGGAAACAATATCTTCATCAAATTCCCAAAGCCACCTTCATTTATTCCTTCATTCATCTGAAAATATTTATTCAGTGTATCTTGCATGCGAGGACTGTACTAGCACAGTCTATATGTTAAGTTCTAGAACTACCTTTTCTTTTGTTTGCGTATTTTCTTCTTTCTTAAAGATGAAAATCAGTTATAATTAGATGCTTACTACACAAATGCCTTTATAAACTTGTTTGTGCATTAATACATGATAAAAAATAATGATATATGAACTGTGTGTAGCACCATCAACTTCTGGAAGAGAAGTAGTTAACTTTGAATTAAGTTTTAACTTAAGGAGTAGAGAATTACTATATAATATAAATGTGCCTCACTTTCATAGATAGGCTATCTAAGTAAAGTCATTAAGAGTGCAGTGGGATTATTAAGTAATAAAATAAGTTTCAAAATTTCCAATTTTCTAAATAGATTCTTCATAATAATATTATAGTGTCAATAGATATATTGAAACTGTTTTCAGCCAGGGTGTGGGTATTTAGTATCTTTAAA
>NW_017731391.1:3919006-3921827 GCF_001890085.2 Hipposideros armiger | reverse complement strand
AGCACATATCAATTCTACATGATCTTGACACTTCCCAATTCATTTTTTGAGCCTAGTATTACCCTGATAACCAAAAACAAACTAAGATAATATAACAAAAAAAAACTATAGACCAATATTTCTCATGAATATAGATGTAAAAATTCTTAGATTCTTAACAAATAAAATTCAGCAATATGAAAATAATTATACTCACTGGGCAATTAAGGTTTATTCCAGAGATATAAGACTGGTTCAGTATAATCCACCATATTGGCAGGCTAAAGAAGAAAAATTATACAAAAAGAAAAATCACAATTGATGTAGAAAAAAAAATTGACAAAATTCAACACCCATTCTTGATTAGGAAAAAAAAAACCTTTGTAATAAACTAGGAATAGGAGAATATTTTCTCTACTTACTAAAAAGCATCTACAAAAAATGTATTGCTAAAATTTTACTTAATGGTAAAAAACTGCATATTGTTCTCCTAAGATCAGGAGCAAGGCAAGGATGTCTATGCAAAGACACATAAATCAATGGATTAGAACCAAGAATCCAGAAATAGGATTTACACAAATATGCTCCACTGACTTTTGACAAGGGTGAAAAAGCAATTTAATGCAGGAAGCTTTAGTGCATAGTCTTTTCAACAAATGGTGCTGGGCAAGTGGACATCCATAGGCAAGTGAACCTAGACTAAATATTCACACCTTATAAAAAGTTAAATGAGTTACAAGCATAAATATAAACTATAAAATTCTAAATATTTAAGAAAAAAAACGATGGGAGAAAATCTTTAACATCTAAGGCTAGGCAAAGAATTTTTAGATGTGAAACCAATAATACAATTTATAAAACAAAAAATTGGGGAGAATATCATAAGCAGGATGGCTGTATAGGGATTTTTAGCACTTGTCTCCTCCCGTAAATATCAATTTGAACAACTATTCATGCACAAAAATACCTTCAAAGAGCTAGGGATTACAATACCTGAGTGGACCACAGGGTGGCGGAGAGACGGGGGTGGGGTGGGGAGGGATACATTGAAGAGGGTAGGAAAGACAGTTTCACATTATCTGTCACCCTTCCCCAAGCCTGGACAGCCTAGCCTGGAGAGAGACACATTGAGATATCTATTCACATTTAACAGAATAAATGGTTAAAAAAAAAAAATGAAGACACCAAATGCTGGCGAGGATGCAGAGAAACTGGATCGCTCATAAACTGCTGGAGAGAATATATAATAATAGAACCACTTTAAAAAACATGTCTGCAAGTGTCTTTAGAAGCTAAACATACAAATAACATTCTGCCCAGTAATTGCCATCCTCAGCATTTACTCCAGAGAAATGAAAACATGTTTACAGAAAAACCTGTACGTGAATGATTTTAACAACTTTATTAATTGTTACCAAGAACTGCAAGCAACCCAAATACCCATCAGTGGGTGAATGGTTAAATAAAATGCAGCACATTTATATCATAAAATATTTCTTAAAAATGAAAAGGAACAAAAATAAATTAATTAATTAATTAACAATAATAAAAAGGAACAAATTATTGATATAATAATAACCTAGGTGACTCTCTAGAGTATTATGCTAAATGAAGAAAGTCAATCCTAAAAAATTACATACAATATGATTATTTACATAATATTGAAATGACAATATTACAACAATGGAGACCATATTAGTAGTTTCCAGGAGTTGAGGTGGGGTGCAGGTTGGAGGGAAGTGGGTGAGGCTGTAAGAGGGATCCTTGTGATGATGGAACTGCTGTTTCCTCCTGTATCAGTGTCAACATTCAGGGCGTGATATTGTACTCCTGTAGTTTTACCATATGATGCCATTGGGAGAAACTGGGTTAAGGATACCCAGGTCTCTCCATATTACTTCTCACAACTGCAGGTGAACCTACAAATTATCTGAACATAACATTTCAAGTTAAAAAAATTCCACTAACTCCACTCAAAATGCAGTCACCTCTTTTTGCATTGGCCATTTAGATTTTCAATATAGCAAAGGAAAATTCTGTGGATGACTGAATGGATTTTAAATTCAGTAACTGCCTTCTTTAAAAAGGAATTGGTGAATTCCCCAATGAGACTTGGTAATGACCGCAGGAATTTATTCACATTATTGATTAGCTTATTAGTAAGCCACAGAAACAGCAGAAAATCAAAATGAACAGGGTCCCAATTTGCTTTCTTTTTATGCCATAGCTGTAGTCTTCCTTCATCAAATCAGATAGAAATTACAAGTTATCCTGTGGTTTTTGCTGGTGAAAGGAATGATCTCTTTCTTCTTGTGAGAACTGTCCAGTGAAAATGTGTCTCTCATTTTAAAACTCAGTTGAGATATATATTTCACTCAATTTGTTATCCTTTCATTCCTCCACTCAATGAACATTTAAGTGAGTGCCTATTATGTGACAGGCACTGCTGTAGACCCTGGATTTCCAGAAGGGAAGTATTGACACAGACCATGCTCTTCTGACTCACACACATTCCCGTTAGTAAGACTGCATAATCATTATCTACTTGGCTCCAAGTCCAAGGGAAGTTTGGCTTTCTAAATTATTTTATGGTTTTGCTTTGTTAGCAGAAAACCAAAAAAAAAAAAAGAACATGCAATGCTGTGAGGACTATTTAGCAGTGATAGGTAGCTATTTGGGAATCTCCTCCAATGTGTCTGAAAGCATCTTCTAGTGGATTCCCCACTCCCATGTCTCCCTTTACACCATGTTTCAGTACATAAACTGCCTCCAGTTCCTCTAGAAGAAGGGAGCGTGACTTCTTCCCCTTTCCAGGCTTTGCCTGTTCACAGGCAGGCCTCCT
>NW_017731391.1:3910298-3918069 GCF_001890085.2 Hipposideros armiger | reverse complement strand
CTGTTCATCCTTCAGCCAGGATCCCCTTTGACTGCACAAAGGCACCAAACAAAATCCTCTCCTAGCAGGAGGCTGAGGGGGGAGAGAGAAGCAGCTGTGCCTTCCGTTATTTTCCCCTCCAGCCAGGCATCGCTCTGTAGGTTCTATGCTTAACCCCAGTACTAATTCTCTAGGTCTTTTCTGAACTACTTTTAAATTAAATTTAAGCAACTATTTGCTCCATTAATCCATGCAGCCCGTTAGCACACTGTGTGCATTTACTGTACAATATTGCAAATGAAGTGGAACTTCAAAGCTATTTGATAGGTATGGGAAAAGGGGGGGCCTGATATAGCCAGAAGGAAGTAATAATCTCCCAAGGATTTCAGCAGGAGAGCTAAACTTAGCAGCAGACTTCACTTTTCATTTAACTTTAAATGTAGAGCTACGTGGAGCGTCTTGGGACCTTGCCCTGTGTTGCAGAAAAGACTTAGGAATGAGGAGGAGAGTGGGTATGTACCTGGTCAGAATAAATATTTCCCATCATCTTAAATTCTTTCTCCCTGCCCAAGTTACCAAGGAAACAGAGTTCTTAATGTTTTGCTTGGAAATGTATATCCTTTACCTTGAAGTAGAAGCCTCTGTGCAAGGAAGGGTTTGTGTTAGAGGGAGACTCAGGGCTGGAAGGAAAGGGTCCAAGGACAAAAGCTGTGGCCCCAGGAGTTGAACAAGGGACTTGGGTCTGGCTCCAGGGTATCACCAAGGATCAGAGAGAATAGGACCCTTTTGCTCCCTCCTCTTTCTGTAATTAGGATACTCGAAAGATGGGTGCATTTTTCTACTGCGAAGTGGACTGGACAGAACCAGGTCTGTCTAGGCAAGTTGGAAGTAGATGGGCGTGGGTCAGCCAACCTCTAGTTCCTAACCACATGAGGCACATTACCCACACACATACATACACACTGTCTTCAATAGTATAGTCCAGGTTTTTCCAGTCGCAATTCTTATTATCTGACAGCAAGATTTTTTCAAACACACTTATATCCACCATTCGTATGGTCTAGAGGACACATATTCAAAAAAAAAAAAAAAGCTTTGTTTCAGAATTCCTGTCTACAATCAGAAACTCACCTGTCTAGTTATTAGTCTTTTGACCCCAGTCAATAACTTATTTCCCATTTTGGTACACTGCTAATTCAAAAAGAATTTATCATACTAGGGCCGCCCTGAAAAAAACTTAAAGTACTCTTAGGAGAAAGACTGAAAGCATCCAGAAACGAACTTGAAATCATAAAGCAATACAATAATAGATCATCAACAGTGAAATGCTAAAAGGAATATACTTAGGAGCAAAAAAAAAAATGGTTCAGGTAGTGTGTCCTGGGTCCTGAAATTCAGAGGTATGATTAGGCAGAGATTTCAGGACCAGCCACAGGTTCTCCCCTGTGAAAACTAAAAAGATGCGTCTGTCTTAGAGAGCTAACTTGGGGTCATTCTCGGCGCAGCCTCATTTCCCCTTTGGTGAGTCACCTGGTCGTTGATTCAGTTTTTAAACCTGAAAGCCCTGTTCCTTTTCCATTACAGTCGTTCTGGCAACAGCAAATACAATTAGAGTGCTTCCTTTCCACCAGTATGCTGAATAAGAAGTTGCTCTTTGTGACTTGTTCACTCGCCGGTGCTTTAGATGGGGGTGTGCATTGTATTAGAATCGCTTATGGAGACAGCCTTTCCATTTTCAGGTTTCTGGATAGCCTTAGACTGCTGATGTTGTGATGGCACAGTTTTTCTTTTCATATAGAAAATGAGTTAGAAGCAGATACAAAGGAAGCATTTGATTGCCCTCAATCAGACGCTGGCCTTCAGTTGTCATTAAATCAGAGGCTTATTTGAAATCCGTTATTGACAATAACCCATTCTTAGCCTGCTTATGTGATTCTTGAGTTCGTGGGTAATTTCGTGTTTTATTTGTTCTTCATGCACTGCTTCTGTGATGGGCTCATTGTTATGCACCATTTCTGGGGAGTCTCACCTTGGAGCGTGCTTCGAAAGCTGGCAGAAAACAGCATTCAGTCTGTGGGTTAGCCGTGTGGAAATGGCAGTGTAAAAATTAAATTGAATTTATAAGCCCCCTTCTTCATTCCTTGCTTAAGATAGTAACTACAATTGGAAACGGCATCATTTTAACATCTTCCAGTTTCTTTACATAGGGGGTATATAAAGCACAGAGCCAGCGACATCATTAATCCTTTTTTAATTTCCATCAAAATTCTCTTTGGACTGAAAAAAATGTGACTACCTCAGGCTGAAAGTGAACTGAAATCTACTTGTAAAGCTAGCTTGGAGGTGTGGGTGCTCCACTTCTCTGGTAGTAGTTGGTGATTCTCCATGAATATATCTTATAAATGTATACCAAGGGTGCCAAAAATGTATACAAGTGGACACTTTGGTCAGCGTTGCTTAAGCAGTAGTTCGCCATAATAAGAAGTGTCTGGACGCTGATGGTCACCACTTTGAGCACCTCTTGTCATTGCAGAAGTCAAATGTGACTTGTATTCATCTTTTGTTATTGGTATATATTCAGTATTACAATTTTAATACCGTTTTCCTTTCTTAAAATGTGTATACATTTTTTGGTACCCTCTGTATACGTTTGTGCTTATGAATGTACTGTATGTATTTTCACATTGATGAGCTTCTCCACACCTTGTCCTCCGTGCCAATTAAATCCATCTCAAGGAGTAATAGTCATGTCATACGTTATTGTAAGTAAACAAATGTGTCTGTTACGATCATTTCTTATCCATATGTCACCTCTAACCTTTGTGTAAAATGTCTTTTGCATTAGCATAAATATTAAGAAGATGCCATTTCTGCTATATAGAGAGCTGCCTTCAGCTAATCAGTTTTTCATGCATTTAAATAGGAATATTAGAATGATGGTAATTACTTTAGTTTTTCATGAATGATCCATCAAGACATTGCCTTTCACTGGGTGGTATTGCTCAGGGGAAGTAGGACAGAGTTAAATTGTTAGCTGAGTTGGACTATCTTCAGTCTGTTGTTGGTGACTAAAAAAAATTATTCTTAAGCCTATAATATTTCCGGAGTATAAATGTACAAGTGTCACTAGAAAGACTAATCTGATGCATGTGGGGACTCAGTAAAATTGTAATTAATTATGAAGTAAGACCTGTTTATTAAAAGAATGAGAGACAAAAGACTTTCAGGCAGACAACAAAACCACACACACACACACACACACACACACACACACACACTGGATGAATGTGGAAAAATGCCTATGTATTTTTGAAAAGGTACCTTTTATCACAATGAGAGCTTTCTTCCTTTGCACAAGCATATTTCTGCAGTTTTACAAATTACTTTCACATAAAAACTCATACTTTATAAGGCTGAATTGAAAACAACTTGCACTTCTGTGCAATATACATTTATACCCTTAAACTGCCTTTACTCTGCTGGAATTAAATGTCACTAATGAAGAAGTATTTTAAGCTGCCTGGTAGCTGGTAGTTCTCTTTCAGCCGTGTCTCCTTCTTGGCACAGCAGTGTTTGTTTGCACCAAGATATCGAAATAATTGCATGTTTTGCTTCATTGTTTTCTAAAAATTAGTAGGAAATTGGAGAAAATGATTGGTTTGATACTGCAAAAAGCAGAGTCTTTTAAACCTATAATCTAGATAAGGGCAGAAATCTCAACACATGCTGAAGCTAGCAAACAAGTCTTGAGCTCAACAAGATAAACATGTATTCAATGAAAAGAAAAAGAACAAAAATTGAAGCGAGATATTTTTATATTTTAAAATACCTTCCACAAAATTCTGTGCTTATACATGTTTATATAAATATAGAGAGAAATTTCCATGCATTCTTGCAAATGCATAGACTGGGACACACAAGATTGATAGCAGTGGTTACCTCTGGGGCTGGGAGTAGGATTTATGAGAAGAAGGCAAAGAGGGACTTTTAATTTTAGTTCAATATCATCTGTATTTTTGCAATATATATATTTGTATATTACTTGGGTAATTTAAAAAACAGTAAAAGTAAATAACTAAATAAACATGTATAAAAAGCTTGAAATATATTGGCAACATTTCCATCTAAAAGGTGATGCTGAGAGATTTTTAGAATACTTTTAGTAACTCAGAATATAGAAGGTCTTTCTCACACTCCAGTCTCTCTTTGGGATGTTAGCCCTCTTACATTTTCTCAGGAAGGTTTCATGCACAAAAACACAGGACTACCTACATTATGAAATTTAATCCTCCTCACTACTCAGTGGTGTTCACTGGGCAAATGTAATGATTTCCATGTTTTCAATCAGGTGACAATACCGACAATCAAGAAGATTTATGAGAAATTTGCTCTAGCTCATATGGCTGTAGGTGGTAGAACTGACATGAACCCATGAGTATATCTTTGGGTACAGGTCCACTGCACTGGTTTCTGTGGACTGAGTGTGTTCTCCCAAATCCATATGTTGAAGTTCTAACCCCCATGTGACCATATTGGATGTAAGATCTTTAAGGAAGTGATTAAGGTTGAAGGATGTCATATGGGTGGACCCCTGATTCAATAGACCTGGTGTCCTCATAAAAAGAGGAAGAGAAGCCAGAATAATATCTCACGATATCTCTCCCTGTGTGTCTCTCTCTTTCTCTCTGCCGTGTGAGAGCACAGTGGATATCTACAAGCTAGGAAGAGAGCTCTCAGCAGGAACCAAATCAGCTGACACCTCAATCTTGACTTCCCAGCCTCCAGAACTGTGCAAAAATAAATGTCTGTTGTTTAAGCCACTCAGGATAGGTGTTTTGTAAATGGCAGCTGAGCAGACTAATTCAGTGGTGGAAAGGCACTTGTCTTCCTGAAGGTCAAAGATATTCCAGCATCCTTTTGTCCCATAAAATCTTTTTCACCCTACCAAAGAACAAACTTACATTATCTGCCTTTTCATGATTATCAGCCACCAATATTTACTATCTGCAGAGTGGTCTGAAGCATGTTAGTGTAGCAGAGAAAATAACATTGGAGCAAAAGAAAAGAATGACACATTCTATTAAATGATCTAAGAAAAATATATTGCCCCACCATTAACAATTCCCAAATGACTCTGTAAAGGTAACCACTGAGCTCTTCATTTCTTGCAACCTAGAAAAAAACATGATCTTTGAATTGAGACAGACATGGATTCAAGTTCCAACTCTGCTACTTAAAACTATAGAACCAGTTCCTTAGCCTAAACCTCAGTTCTGTAGGAATTAGAGTTGTGCTTGACTTTTGGCTTGTACCTAATAGACTTGTACAACTTAAGTGTTCAATATACATCAAATAATTCCTCCGCTCCTGGCATATGCTAGGTACCCAATAAAATGTTAAGTCTCTGTCCCTTCCTTTTCTTGCTTCCTTTATATATTTATGCCTCATTTCTTCTCATCTCTTGCTTCTATTCCTGCTCTTCTACAAAAGTTGCTTGTTTTTCTTTTGCAAGTATATTGTACAGAGCTTACAATCCGTAGACAAACTCTGCTATTCACGTTTCTATAATGGCTTGGATCTTAACAAAGTGGTTCTACATACACTAATCTTATTTTCCATTCTAAAAAAAAGTGTCACTATCAATCCCCATTATTAACTTTCCCCTTGATCCTCCAGTTGCTCCTATGTCACTGGAATTCAGAATATTAACTCCTGGAGAATACAAATTTAGTGTCAACATAAAGCTCAAGAGTTTGTGCTTTATGTGCTCACATGTTTTATGCCATCAGCATATTATAACAACACTTTGAAAAAAGTTTAAGTAGATATTGGCTTTTGTTGCCGATATCAAGATTTATTGGTTCAAGAATTATTGATCATGGGCAAATCTTGACCACTATTATGCCTTAAGGACAGATAAATCTTTATCAGCTGAACATGAATCAATATAATTATGCTCCACTTATGCGCATCTTTTTCCTAAGCATCCTGGGTTTTCAACCAAATCATGAAATATGAGAGAAACTACTTAAGGAGGCAGTTGTGAAGAATTATGCCAAGAATATTCGTGTCTTTACTAGATAAAGCCAAGCCTTACCAGCTCTTGCTGACAAAATTGTAGCAAAATGTAGAAGTTAATTTTTGAAGATATTGATGTGTGTGTGTGTGTGTGTGTGTGTGTGTGTAATCATAGAATAGAATAAAATACTTCAAAACTAGAAGAAATTGTGATAATTATACCATATACCAGGGCAGGTAGCTGAGAAAGATCTAGAAAGGGAAGGCAGAAAACTTGCATAAAACCCAAGGAATCTGAATTTATTTTAAATTTTCCTCTGTGATTCTAATGTACAGCCTTCAAAAACTGGCTTTCTCTTTTATTAGATGCAGTGGTATCTTTCACCATTTCTATTTGCATAGACTAATTTCATGTTCTTTTGTTTGAAGCAACCGTATCGCCTTTGGTGAAACTAAAACCTCCAGTTCATTATGTGAGCTTTGGTTCTTGCTTATGATCTACTGTAAATCTACTTTAAGTGCCAGATTTTTTCCTGTTGAGTTTCAGCTTGTTTTTGGTCTGGTGATTGAGCTACCAAATCCTTTTGTATTTTGATTCTGTCATATTTGTCATTATCCCACCCATCTTCATGTCATTTGTACCTTTGATCAGGTTCCTTCTCTATCTCAATCCCAGGTACTGACAGAAGTTAGACCCAAGAAAGAGCCTTATCGTTCCCCCAAAGCCATATACTATTTTACGTAGTTATTAACACCAGATGGGACTTCCTTCCAGCCTACCTCTGCATCTTATATTCAGGTTCTTATATTAGGCTTTATAAAATACAGTACTGAAATTAAAAAAAAAAAGACCTTGAATAAGATTTAAGGAGATTTCTAGTTAGTACCAAGCTGCCTGTCAAAACAAGCACGGTGTTAATTATGCAGGAGTGTGATTGATATCCAGTGTACAGCTCTGAACCCTTAGATGCAGGAAACCTTTCTTTTCTTTGCTTTTCTGACCCCACAGTCAAACTTAAACTGACTCTATTTTTAGTGCCTTTGGATTTCTGGTTGACCCCCACAGATGACTTTAAAACTTCCCTAGGCTTGCTGTGACAGTATTGCCAATGGAGATTGAAAGAGCTACATGTTGTAGAAGTCCATCCTTCATCATTTTTTTGCTCATGATCTAGGCAGGCATCTCTGAGCAAACTGAAGCTGATCATGGTTGGCATGATAATTTCATGGGGTGCAATGCCCAGTTCCAAGAATTCACAGAAGAAAACAAAGAGTCGGGAGAGGAAAAAGAAGAATTACAGTATGTGTTTCTTTAAAATTTTTTAATGGAAACGTTCTTTCTGTGATGTTTAGAAATCAATGCATCGCACCTCAAATGTGGATGGTAGTCATCCTGGGAACACAGCCCTTGGCAGCAAGTGACATTGTCATTACCCAAAGTGCACAAAGTGCTCGATAATGCTATGGCGAGGTACAAACACCCCTCACCTGGCATTTGCCACGAGGCTACATGAACTGGTGCGTCAAGTCAGAGAGCAGCTGTGGAAGGTTGTGTGAAGAAACCCAGGCAGTTCAGGCTTTATCCCTGGAGAGGCTGACACCATCAGGAGCCCAGTTTACAGTCATATGTAACAATATACCCTTCACACTCCCTTGTGTATTGCCTTACAATCTACAAAGCACCTATAACAGGCCATGGTTATGCTTGGAAAGGGATGTTTATCTTGTGGTACAGGAAGAGGAATCTCCAAACTAAAGATTAGATTTGAGGGCC
>NW_017731391.1:3901087-3904418 GCF_001890085.2 Hipposideros armiger | reverse complement strand
CCAAGATCCCCACTACACGGACTCTCATTCAAAATGGTGAAAAACTGGAGACGCAGAGCAGTCCTTGTTTCATAGCCGTTCTGAAAGCCAGCTGACCACACCTGGCCAGTTCCTGTACGGGGCGCGGTCCTGCTGCCCTGTTGCCTGTTGTCCTGCCCTGCGCTTCTTGGCTCCTGTCTCTCTGCTCTTAGTTCTGCCCGCTAAGTCATACATTCTTTTCAAAAGAAAAAAATGGAGCTGGTAGCTGAGCAGTCTCCTTATCCTGCTTCTTGCCCACAAATGATTGGGCGTCCAGCTCCTTTTCATTTTACAAAGTCTGTGTTCCTTTTGCTGCAAGCTGGTGGTACTTCTGCCGGAACAAGTTTCTTAAAAACTTTGTGGGGCTTTGAGGGGTTTGGTGTGTGTGTGTGTGTGTGTGTGTGTGTGTGTGTGTGTGTGTGTGTGTGTGTGTGTGTTCATGACAACTCACTCATTGGAGAAGCCCATATCTCTTGGAGATACAGCCTTCTCCATATTGTCCTGTGGGACAATACTCTTGACATGCTCAGGGGCCTTTTGCCTGTGTGCCTTAGATCTTTTTAAGGTCTTCAGGAAGCATTTTACAGTCACACCTTTGGCTTCATCCTTAGACCACTTTTCCCTGAAACTTATTACCACTTTCTACCCTGAATTTGATCTCCTGGATGGCATATGTTCATTTTGGAATCGTTTGTCATCTAAAGGGTTGAATGTAAAAGAGTATTATTTCAAACCCAGAAAATTTTGGCTCCTTCAGTTTGAACTGGTCTTTCTTTGGCTTATTTCTTTTCTTTCACATTATTATCATAGGTCATAAGAAGAAGGCAGGTCGCAATTTCAATCTTTTGCCTGGGAGTCTTCTTACTTGGACATCTGGTATCGCTGCTGGCTGTCTGCTGGAGCCTCAGCTGAGGCTATTGGCTAGGACACTACCATGTGGCCTCTCGGCGTGGCCTGGGCTTCCTCACAGTGTGGCAGCTGGGTTCCGAGAGCAAGTATCCCAAGAAAGACCAGGTGGAAGCCTCATCTCCTTTTATAACTCAGTCTCAGAAATTACATAGCATCTCTTCTTCTGTAGTCACCGGCCACCCAGATTTGAGGGCTAGGGGCATAGATCCCACCTCTCAGTGAGAGGAGTAGCAATGTCACCTTATAGGGGAAGCACGTGGGATGGAAAGCCTTGTTGCAGCTGGCTTGGAAAATCCAACCTGCCACACTGGAGGTATCCACAAAAAAACGGCTATTATAATTCTGAACTTCAGACTACCAAATCATTCCTAGAAGTTAGTGTCTCTCTATAATATCTTAGCAACTTATCAATGGAATCCAAAATAAAATTCTTACTTTTCCTGATTCTCAGCCTATAGTACCAAACTCTAGATGAAATAGCTTATGTCTAGATATCAGAATTAGTGGAACAAAATGGATGAAACTGAAGGAGTTTATTCATTTATTTATTTATTTTTGTCTTAAAGCCTGAAAAGCATATTGTAGTGGATAAATCACAGGAAACCTTATCATGTAGGTGGTTTGGAAGGCAGGACGTAGAGAAGTTTCCTTAACACAATTGCATTCTCTTTACCTTATTCAAATCACCCATGATGAACCCAACCCATATTGAAGAAAACCCCCCAAACCTTTTCATTTAAATCCTGTTGCAAGTCCTTGATCTCAAATCTCAATCATAGTATCATAGTGAATATGTGTGCAGTGTTTATCATTTTCAAGTATTAAAATTTTTTTGAAGCCTAGTCTAGAAGAACCAGTTGTAAGAGAGAAAACGCCTGTGTTTGGCATCTGCTCTGTGAGTTATCAGACACTCAGATACATCCAGAGGTCCACTAAATTAGGCAGAAAAGGGAATATTAAGAGTACTTTGTATTAATTCTCCCATATATAAAGATTACAACTATTGTTCTTTTTTTAAAATTGAGCTGGTTCTTTCATATCTAGGATCATTCCATTTTTATCAATACCTTTTAAAGGAGAGGGCTCCCTTGAAATAAGTCCCAGCTTTATTAAATGGCATCAGCATTTCTTAAATCTTGATTCTGCCCTAGGCACTTAAACCTCCATCCCATTCTCCACCCCCAACCAGGCTGCAGGGCACACAGATGGCAGACAGCCCTTACCCACAGAGAATTTATAATCTAGAGAAGGATGAAGGAATAAGGAGGAAAGGCGGAGATGTAAGACATAAACATAACTATTAATTAAGAAAACATTGGAATCAGAAGATCCCCTTCTTAGCCAGAGCTTGCCATTACGTAGTATGTAATCCTGTCAAGCCACTAACCCCCCTTTACTCTAAGTTGCTTCATAATTAATAAATACTAATTTCCTTCCTCACAGTGATAATAGTATTTTTCTCATTTTTTTGTTGTTAAAAATACATAAGCTGGTTCACGTAAAATGCTCAGCACAGCTCCTGGTACATAGTAAAGCACTCAATAAATGTTGATTTCACCATGATCTAGTAGTGGTGATGGTAGAGTGTGTGGGAATGCTTTGTAAACTGTGGAGTCATATATCAGCGTAAGGTGTTTCCACTCATAAAAAACAGAATATGTAATATTCTCTTGAAACCTATCATTTTCTGCTCACCTTTCAGCTCCCCAAACACTACCTTCTGGTGATTTCTGAAATCTCTGGGGGCTTCCCTGCTCCACCCCACCCCCACTTTCCTCACCATTCAGAGCCCAGCCTAAAGGCCTTCTTAACTCTAAGTTAGCCCAAGCCCCTGAGATCGAATGTGTAACCCCAGCCCATATTCCCTTCTCACGTCATCCACACCATGATGCTAGGAGTGCTTCTGTTTTACTTGGCTTGTATACCCAGTGTGGCTGTTCAATTCTTTGTTGTGGGGGCTGTCCTGTGTATTGGAGGATGTTTGGTGCCATCTTTGGTCTCTACCCACTAGTACTAGTAACACTGCTATCCTCAGTCATGAAAATCTAAAATGTCTCCAGCCATTGCCAAATGTCCCATGGGGATAAAAATCCCCTGTCCCCCACCCCCATTTGAGAAGCTTTGAACTAGACAAATGGTCTAGGTGGACTAAACTTCATTCATTACATAGTCCAGTTTTGAATCAAAGACATTTTTACCTAATGAAGTTAGAAAGTATGACGACCATTGGGGAAGACCGCTGTCCCTGGGCGAGCCCTTGGTCCCTCCCTCGAGCTCACCCCTTACTGGCGTGCCACCACCCAGGGCTTTGTTAGGACTGTGATACATGATCATTAAAAAGCCAGAACAGCAAAAGCAATGTTATGGTTATGTTATGCCAAGTGTCCCTGAAATTCAAAGCTAC
>NW_017731391.1:3888890-3894847 GCF_001890085.2 Hipposideros armiger | reverse complement strand
AAAGGAAAATTGTATTAAAATTGTAATAATAACAAAACATTAATACAAGTCACGTTTGACTTGTGCAAATACAGGAGGTGCTCAATGTGGTTACCATCAGCATCCAGACACATCTGATTATGGTGAACTGCTTGAGCAACGCTGACCAAAGTGTCCACTTGTATTGCCGCCCATGCCATTTCAACTTCTTCACAGTGCCATGCGTCTCAAACTTATCACGAATGCATGTGGTTGTTAGACGTGTTGGAGGTTCTGCTGCATACTCACGCCTCCATTGTCATTGTACTTCCACAACATTCTCGAATTTCAAATACCACTTCAAAATGGTCTTGAGCTCCTCAGACGATAACCGTTCTTCCACCATTTTCTTTGACTGTCCTGCCTGTCACATGGTGACACTAGCATTGGTTTGTTTAAAGCCATCTTTTGAGCGAACGTCATATTACACAGTGCTACTGTAATTCAATTCAACTTCAAAAATAATACATAGATAACACCTCTTAAAATGTGTATACATTTGTTTATCACCTCCGGTATGTATATGCAATATATTCAATAACAGTTGTTAAAGATGGTAAGGCAGACTTTACTCAGGACCATCGTGATAGGTATAGGAACTGCTGCAGTAGGATTTTATAGAGGGGAGAGATTGGGATCAACTCCAAGCACAGCATGGGCAAGTGGAACTTTACAGCTAAGGAGGGGAAAGGAGCAGTGGAGGGAAAAATTACAGAGAGAAATTCAGGGGAAAACCAACCTAACAGGATTCTTGCTGCAGACAGGCTAGGGTGACCAGACATCACCTGGGGGATGGTAGCAGGTGAGGAACCTGATCAGACACGGAGGGTTCTAGTTAAAGTGACTTTCTAAGGTTCTTGCTAAAACTAGATTTTACCAGAAAATGCACAAATGGGCCTAGGCGAAGGTCAAGGAGCCTGACTAAAGGGCAGTCAAGTAAAGAATCTTGATCACACCTTGATCTCAGACGTCTACCCTCCAGAACTGTAAGGCCACAAATTTCTGTTGTTTAAGCCCCCCGGTTTGTGGTACTTTGTTACAGCAACCCTAGAAAATTAACACAGTTCTTGTATATGGTGAGCTTTCTGAGAGCAGGAATGGAATTTCGTGTAACTTCAAAGTCTAGCAGCCCAGAACATGTCTTACGTGGACTTAACTGCCATTTAGGTCTTGTGTGGGTATATTTTCTTTTTATTTGAGTGTTATTTTTAACTGTAGAGCAATTAGAGAAGGAACCAGTGGAGACATCTGAGGACCCAATGAGCAGGTTAAAATATCATAAAATCTTGAAAATTCTTTCCAGGAGTCAGATTATGGCTGTGCTGTATGCAATAAGCAATCTGGACCCAGTGCCATCAACTGAAGTTCAATTGACTGACCTCAGCTTTATACCAACATCAAAACATCCTTATTGCTTTTTCTCTCTCACTTGCTTTATCATTGAGCTGATTGAGCCCAATTTACAGAAAGAAGTGTTTCCTCTAGACTGAATTCACAGGACTTGTATTGACCCTATATGTGACTTTGCCTATGTCTTCATACTATACAAGTTAGAGTCATTTTTTTTAATCTGCTTCAATTGAAAGGAGGTGGGGACCTGGGTCAAGTACACCTTTGATATATTACTAATTATATTCTTGTAATGTATTGAAAAGAGGGAGAATAATTTGGGGAGCTTTGGCAACCTTCATGAATAGAATTGATAATGGAGGAAAAAACATATCATGAATAGCCTTGGACGTGGAATATATTTGAATGGGATTAAAGATATTTATCAGCAGTGAGGGTGACAGTTCACAGTGTGATTCATTTGGCTATTCAGTTATCTGAATATGATGAGATCTCTCTAACTCACCTTCCACTGCTAATCTCAGAATTCATACTTTAATTGCCCAAAAGCTGTAAGATTATCACTAAAAACCAACTTCAGCAAAAAAAAAAAAATCAAGAAACAGTAGTGTCAGCAGAAATGCAAAGTTCTAAATTAAATTTAAGAAATTATGATGCAGGATTTGGTATTGTCAGAAGTTCATTTTCAGATTCATTCTCTCAATACATATGCATGTATGTCTATATATAAACTTCATTATATGTTTTATATAATATATAAAATATACTATATTATATATATAAATATATATATATAAAATATATAATTTATATTATATATTTGTGCTTGAGGAGAACTTTAAATAGTTTAGTAATGTTTTTAAGCTTTTGTACATCACTGGCCTCTTCTCATATGTAGTACATGTATTTTACATATAAAAAACTTCAAAGATGTTAATTCTATACAAGTGAATATGGTGTGGGATGTGAGTGGACTAGGTCCTCCAGTTATTTAATGCAGTATAACACTTAACCCCAATACTAAAACAGTGTTATCTCTTATGGTCCTGGGGTTGATTGGATTCAGCTAGGGATTCTCACCCTCACCTGGGCTCAGCTATGTGGTTGTAGTCAGACAGTAGCTAGGACTCTAGGACTGTAGACACCTCAAAGGACTTCTCACTCATCTGGCAAATGCGACTGGCTGTCTGCTGGTCTCTTACCTGGGGCTTTCAGGTAAACACATACAGGTAGACTCTGCTTCCTCATGGCATAGCAGCTGTGTTCCCAGAGCAAGCATCCCAAGAGAGACCAGATTGAAGTTCTATCTTCTTCTATGACCTTACCTCGGAAGTGACATCACTTCCTCTCCAGTCTCATGCTTGTCTAAATTCAAAGGGAGCATGAAGCCCACCTCTCATGGAAGGCATGTAGATATCAAATTGTAAGAAGAATATGTAGGATGGAGGACCTTGCTGTGGCTACCTTAGAAGACATTATCTGCTACAGTTCTCTCTCTGGCCAAAATAATTCACATCCCCCTCATATGCAAAACATCTTCATCCCCTCCCCTCAAGAACTCCAGACTCAACCCGCTATGGCACCAGGTCTAGGAATCACCACCTAAGTCACGTGTGCAGGCAGGTAAGGCTCAGTGGGCGTGGTTCCTTGGTAGAGCCCCTTAGGTACCATGCGTCTCTCTCTGAAAGCCTGTGAGCTGAGACAAGCTGTCTGCTCTCCCTTACACCCACACACCCAGCATTCCATGGTGAGACAGGCCAAGATCCCCACTACACGGACTCTCATTCAAAATGGTGAAAAACTGGAGACGCAGAGCAGTCCTTGTTTCATAGCCGTTCTGAAAGCCAGCTGANTGTCAATGTGTGTGACTTGTGTGTGCCCTTCCAGCGGTGATGGAGGATAACCAGAGGGGCACAGGGAACTCCTGGGACTCTGGGGAGCACAGCTGGTGTGAGAGAGAAAGAGCGAGCCCTGGTTTATGAGTCAGAAGACCTGGTTTCCAGAAGTGGCTTTGCTAATCCTGTATCATGGGACTGATGAGGTCATTCATTCAGTCTCTAAATTTCCATTCTTCTATCTGAAAAAAGAAGAATTAAAGTTACTGTGTGAAAACAGCCCATGCAGTGCTATAGAAATTTAAGGTAAAATTGCCATGGTATACAAATTTTATGAAAACCATAATAATGGTTTTCCTTTGGAAATGCTGAATCAGTGTCTTAAAATATCCCCCACGTAAACATCTTTTAGCATAGACTCATATCATTCTCTTTGATCACTATTATAAATCTCAAACAGGAAAAATAGAGAGATATGGTACATATTATATACACAGGGTGCCAAAAAAAATGTATACTCATTTCAAGAAAGGAAAAAATTTTACTAAAATTGTAATAATACGTACCGGTAACAAAGATGAATACAAGTCATGTGTATACTTTTTTTTGGCACCCCCAGTATAATACTCACAAATCTAATGTAGGCGTAACAGTAAGGGCTGAGGTTTCTTTGATGGCACCTGACTCCTTTTTTCACTAACTTGATTGTAAGTTTATGTTTCATAGGTTAAGTCCAGCTCATGGGAGAATTTAGTTTCAGCGTCAAGTTATCAAGTATCCACCAACCAGTGCCTAGATGTTTGCTCAACAATCCAGGGCTCTCTTTGTCTTTGTTCATGTTTAAGCTGTTGAATTCATATTTCTCCCTCAACATTCAGACCTGATTGAGTAACAGTGGTCATTTCAATAGATTTTTGAGGTAGAAAGTTGAGACATGCCTCCCTTTTAAAAGTGAGCAAGTACTGTCAAACCATGTTAACAACCATGTTAGCACAGGACAGGCATCGTTGCTATGAAAAACTGCACACATCACAGGAAGGCATTACTTAGAGGGGGGACAGGAGCAAACCAATAATGATGGACCATGATAAGATCATGTCTCCACTGCTTTATAAACAAAAGCTCTTCAACAAAACCGATGTCAGCCCAAGGTTCACTTGTTTTGCTTTACTGAGCATAAAATGGGATTGAAAGATGGTATTAAATGGATTGTTAAACTGAAGAAATGATGTCTTGTGATCTTTTACACCAAAGCCGCTACCTGAGCCATGCGTTGTCTTAGTGAAAAACTTTCCAAAGATTCAGGACCTTTATATGGAATGTGAGGCTTTTAAATGTTAGACTGAAAGTTTTATTTCCTATTTCTATGCTGCAACTGTGGTCCCTCGGGAGATTACTATTGCTCCTTGGCTATTTTATTCCTGTCAACATGTAGAGAAGGGATGTTTGTGAGAACTTATAAATTTCAAACACAGGAAACTCCTGATTTTTAGATGTACCAGGAAAGGGAAAATAATTTATTTTAAAATATATAAACCTTTTTTAAAAATTTCTAGCATTTTTCTCCACTAATTATTATTATTTTTTAAATTTCTACAGGTCCCATATTACACATAATCAATGTGTTTTAAACCTTGCTTGGTTAGGCTTTTGAAAACAGGTTATACAATAAAATTTCATTATTCAAAATCCAAAGAACTAAACGGGTTAAATTATCATGATTTCCCATTCTTATATACAAATGAAAATTGGCATTCTTATATAATTAAGACCCAAGCCACAAAATGACGTTCATGGCAAATATATACTTTACTGTTTCTGAAGGTTCTAATTATTTTAATATGATGATTCAGCTAACCTCAATCCCAAATATGGTTTTTCCAGTCTTCAAAACGACTCCAAGTTTTGTTTTACGCACGATCATAGATAATCATGGGCTATACATTCTGAATAGACCCTCCCTCTCAGAAGACCTGAAAATACAGGACTTTTGAAAAAAGCTTTAAATACTTACATGAGAAGAGGTCGAAGGTATGGGGATTTTGCCAATGACTGGCTGTGATTTCCAGAGGAAGATTTCCCACAGCCCGATGGGAATTAGTGTGCAGGAGGTGAAGGGAGACCTGGGCTTCATGTCATCCCTAACATAATCAGGGGTCACAGCCATGATGACACTACTCCTGAGGCCTCCAGGCTGAATGTGGTGAGAGCCCCCTGAGAATTATGGGCCAGGTCAGGGAGTGGTCTTTCAGGGAGTGTGCAGAATTCTGGGGATCACTTCTGACCCCAATAATAAAGGTAGTATCATGCTAGAAGGCTCTGGATCTGTACCACACACAGCTGAATTATTATCTCACTGTGTGCTTTGACTGTCCACAAAGACTGTAAGGTCTCCTATCATTGTGGTATTGGCACTGTACTCTGTTTCTCTACTTGACTGTCATATTGCTATGGGTTGAATTATGTTCCCCTTCCCCCAAAATTGATAGGTACCCATCATATCTCACAATGTGACCTTTTTTGGAGACAGAATCTTTATAGATGTCATCAAGCTAAAGTGAGGTCATTAGGATGGGCCTAATCTAATATGACTTATAAATAGGGGCAATTTGGACACAACGACACACACCCACAGGGAGAATGCCATGTAAGTAGGAAGAAAGCCATCTATAAGCCAAGGAGAGAGGCCTGGAGCTGCTCTTTTCCTCACAGACCTCACAAGGAATCAACCCTGCCAACACCTATTTTAAAAAA
>NW_017731391.1:3877158-3879185 GCF_001890085.2 Hipposideros armiger | reverse complement strand
GTTTTTTTTCTGTTCATGTATTGTACCTGAGTTCTGTCTTAGTCTGCTTCCTAAATAGAATAATCAATGCCATTATCTCTTCCTCTCTCATCTAAATCACATCAGGACGCTACAGCAGATCGATAGTTACAACAAAGAAGGCCGGAGCTTTTATCCAGGGGGACTCATTACTCTGCCGCCCAGAATCTGGGTATAGATTCCACGGAAGGTTATCTACTCTTCCCTAGGAGTTAACAACAGCTGTCAGTTATTAATACCGCACCTCGACCCCACCTTAACGGGCTACATGTGTGCACAGGACGTGTGCAGAGCCAAATCAGCCTGCTGCCGCCTTGCCTCCTTCCTTTGCCTTCCTCTCTCTCCTCCTATGATTTAAGATCGTCTTCTCTAGCCACGTACAGTGTTTGGTACCTCATTGAGATTCTTAGCCAGTACTGGTTGCATATAAGCAGACTCACATCTGCCGCAGTATTACAAAGACTCATTAAAATAACTTCAGATCTTAAATTAGTCCTTTCTGTAACATTTATTGCCTAAGCCACTGGGTGATAAAGTATATAATTTAGTGTAGCTGAAGAGAAAGTGACTTTTTGATTGTACTTCCTGATCAGCTCCAAAAAGGAGGGTAAAAATAAGAAATGTACCCACATACCAATTTTTCCCATAGTAGGAATGGTTTCCCTGATGTTTCTTAGCCTTCGGGCCATCCTATGTGATCACTGGCCTGTCTGCTGAGTGAGCTAATACAACGTCATGGACAAATTATCAGGCAAACCATTTTTAGCACAACAAAAGGCTCCTCACTACCATTTCCAAGGCCTCTTGCCACCCTAAGATTCCGCAGTGGCCATTGTTTAGACCTGAAGCCCAGCAGAGGGAACTTTTGTTACAAAAGCTCTGTAAGTCAAGGAAGACCAAAATGTTGTTTACTTGCCCCCCATTGTTCAAATCCTTTAAATAGATTTTTTTTGCCACCCGCCAATAGGATATTTTACTCATTTAGCTCTGCGACTGGAATTCACGACAGCTCCACCTCACTCTGTGTATCCCTTTGCATTAAAATCAGTTTCCCATAGATTTCAAAGACCTAACCTTTTTGTTTCCAAGAAAGAGATTTACTTTTTAGTTTATAAAGAAGCGTTTATTGGAAGTCTACTATACGCTTAGTGCTCAAACTCTAACCTAAGTGTGTGTGTGTGTGTGTGTGTGTATCTATATATCTATATCTATATCTATATATCTATATATATCTATATAGATACATATATGTGTATATATATATACACACACATATATATATTTCCCCCTGGGCTTATTTTAAAGAAAAATATAGCAAAAAACAGAAGTGCCATTGCATTTTTACACCCTTATACAATCTTCCAGGTAGTTCCTTTTCATGCTGAGCAGCCAGTTTTCTTTCACATGCCCTGAAATATCCTGGTAACTGCCACCTATGAGCAGGCTCATTCAGTCTTTAGGAGGTTGTGTTGTGTTGCTGGTTGTCACTTGGCACTGGGCCTCAGGGCCCTCTCCTCCTCTGGCCCCTGGGTAAGACAGAGCAGTGAGGCTTGAGCCTCCAAAGGGTGCAGCTTACACATCCACAGAGGTTCGAGGGGTTTGTCTATCTTCTGTCACATAATGCCTTGGACATGGGACTGGAAAGCTGTAGATCTTTGGAATTTCAGATTGTTTGACACCTTGAATAGACGCCTCTATTTCCAGGCCATCTGGTTGATGACTGGACTGGTGGCAAACTTTGTTACCTGGAATTCAGGCCATTAAGGAAACATTTTAAGTTGCGGGGTTTCCTCTTAAAACTTCATATAAATCATATTTAAAAGAAAGAAACATTTCCTCTTATAGTACGGAACCCATGTATATTTGACTTCATAGGTAATACTATTTTTATTGAAAATGATTGTCATTATATGTGTTCTGTTTATTATTTGGTCTTCATTACACACTAGCAATTTTTGTTATATATTTTCTTTATGGTTTTTTTTCTGTTCATGTATTGTACCTGAGTT
>NW_017731391.1:3855088-3876336 GCF_001890085.2 Hipposideros armiger | reverse complement strand
GTCCACCCCTCACCCCCACCCCACCCCCTGCCTCCAATTTTCCCCCAGGAATTTTAAGGTTTCTGGAGTGGAGACTTTTCTTTGCCTGTCTTTTTTTTTTTTCCTTTTTGTTACAGCACTCCAGTGTGAACTGAGCTCTGCCTGTGTACACTTTCACCAGACCCATCCTAATTAGAGGTTGTTTAATAAATTGGGACTGTGCTGCCTGTGGCTTTTTGACCTTTGTTCCCTGATTGTCTCCCATTAATCTCCTTGCCCTCTGGTGCTAGAAACCTAAACTTTAGGAATTCACTGATTCTGGTTCAGTTTGTGGACCTGCTGAGCTTGCTCGAGCCCTTTAGGAGGTTTCCTTGTACTCATAACCATCTGTCACTGCCTATTTTTTCCTTGCGTGGTTTATACTGCCAGAGACCAAGGCAGGGCCCTAAGCAAACTGCTTGTATCTTTAAATCAAAGAGTGATCGTTAAGCAACATACCCCACCATCGTTGCCATATAAAACTTCGACGTTCCATTACATGGAGCACTTTAACCTTTGCCATATTGAAGAGGTAATGATATCAGAATTTGGCTTCCATCCCTGAAGGGCCCATAAACCACTGTTGGGATGTCAGGTTATAGGTCACAGTCTTACAATATGTCCTCCTGGTTCCCTACATCTATTCCCTTACAAACAAGGCCCCTGCTGAATTACACCACATCGTGGGTGATCCCCTTACCTCTGCATGGTCCTCAGTAGTGTCTGGCATTTAAAGAAATGAGGACGGGCCACACACTCGTTGGCAATACTCACAAGAGCCCAGGATATTGAACTTGCTGTCCAAGGTGGTCTGCGGATTGGTGAACTTTTTCCTTAGGTCTTAGGATGCACTGAGTACCAGCGTCAACCACTTCACCATGTCCCAGTTCCCCTTTGCAAGGTTTGCAAGAGGCCAAAGCAAAAAAACAAACAGACAAAAGAAAACCCTACTGCAGAGAATGTTTTCAGGAAAATTTGAATCACTTGAGTCTTTTTAGTAAAAGGCGAAAGATTTATATGACCTGAAGAAAAAAGAGTATAATTTGAGTCTTTTTAAATGGAGAGGTTGGGCAAAGGGATTTGGGAGCACGTTAACTCCCAAATTGTCACATGTCCAATATGATTCTAAATCAGCATAGTCCCAGGGAAAACATCTCCTAGAATTCTAGAAACATAAGCAAAAAATCCTATTCTAAATCTCACTGCTCGCTATTCATCTCCCTTCCTTCCTTCCTTGCTTCCTTCCTCCTCCTATCCTTCCTTCTTTCTCTCCCTACTTTTTTTTTTCCTTCTTCCCTCCCTTCCCTCCTTCTTCTTATGTTCACTATCCCTCAAATTTTCTCTTTCTGGACACTATGCAATTACTCCCCTCCACTTCTCAAAGGTAAATTTCTGGAAAGAGTATTCGATACTTGCTGTTTCCATTTTCTCGCCTCCTCCTCATTCTTGAGTCCACAGAAATCTGATTTCTATCTTTAACAGCCTACTAGCATTCCTTTCACAAAAATCATAAATGATATTGCTCCTAGTTGGGAAATCTAGTACATGGTTCTGATTTCTTATCGTATTGGTCTCTTCTGCGCTATTTGGAGTTATGGGTTATTTCCTCCATTGTAAACCTCTCTCTGTCTTTTTTTTTTAAGCTCAGTGCTCCAAGTTGTCCTTCCAGCTCACTAACCACTCTTCCTTTTCTTCTTTCATGGGCGCTGCCCATTCTTCAGTGTTAAAGAGGAACACTGTGTTAATTCTGTGGAAATATAAAAGAGTATAGTCGTGACCTCTGCAAGACACACACACATACAAAGTTAAACAACCATGAGAGGGCAAGTTCAAGAGAGTCTATGATACCACTTATGGCTCAGAGGAAGAGTCAATGGAGAAGGTGGGTTAGAGTCATTCTGGAAGTATCATAGCCATACAGAGTATGTGTGGCATTTGGGGTTTTCAGACTGCAGTTGGATCTTAGCACTGATAGTCATAGGACTCTGGGCAAGTTACTTGAGTGCAAGGAGCACCTAATGGAAAGGATAATACTTACCTCATAGGATTATCAAAAGAATTAAAAACAATGGCCTAATTGTTTTTGTTTAATTCTCATTGTTTTTGTTGGTTTCTAGTAGGTGTTTCATGAATATTTGTTCATTGTCCTTGTTTCATAGAGAAGAGGCATCTGAGAAAACCTATAAAAGAAATGAAGCAGTATTTGGATAGGCAGAAAGAAAGAAGAAAGACATTTTAGAAAAGAATTACAAAATGAGAAAACAACTAGGGAAGATGATTACTTATAATGTGCTTGGGTGACTACCTAGCAACCTAGAGAGGAAAATGTGTGTGGTAACTAAAGGGAAAAAAATTGAAGAGGTAGATGGTGGACATAAAATTATTTTAGGTCAAAGATAAACGGTTCGGCATATGTATGCGTTATATGAGGTGTGAGCAAACAATACAGTGAATGTTTAAATTAAAAAAAAATGTGTTATAGTAAAAGACACACTGTCATTAATCCCCCTCAAAATACTCCCCCTCACTTTGAACACACTTATCCCATCATTCTTGCCACTTTCTGAAGCAGTTTTGGAAGTCCTCTTTCATAAGTGTCTTCAATTGCGCTGTTGTGGCTGCCTCTACATCTGGAATCAATTCAAAATGTTTACCTTTCATGGTCATCTTGACTCTGGGGAAGAGGCAGAAGTTACATGGTGCCAGATCTGGTGAATAAGGTGGATGAGGACACACCATAATGTTTTTATTTGACAGAAATTGCCATACCAAAAGTGACGTATGACACAGAGCATTGTCATGATGGAGGATGAAACCGTTTGCACATTTCACATTAATGCATTATTTGTGATCCATGAGTTACAGCATACTTTAAAACACTCCTCTCAACAGTAGCTCACACCCAACTAACTATACTGAACAAGTTGAAACTTGTCACACACTGTTACTAAGGTTTGATATACCGCTTGAGGATCCCTGACTTTCTGTTGGATGGCACTTGGCAGCAGCATTCACTGTATTTGTTGATTGCACCTCGTATATTTATGTATTTATATATGTAAGTTGAAATATATATACATATATGTATATGTGTATATACATATGTATAAATACACACACACACACACAGAGGGTGCTGAAAAAGTGTATACACATCTTAAGAAAGGAAAAACACTATTAAAATTGTAATACTCAACATATACCAATAACAAAAGATGAATACAAGTCATATTTGACTTCTGCAATTATAAGAGGTGCTCAAAGTGGTTACCATCAGCTTTCAGACACTGCTGATTACCGCGAACTACTGCTTAAGCAACGTTGATTAAAGTGTCCACTTGTATACATTTTTTGGCACCCCAGCATTTTAACTTTGCTTATTTTATTGCAAGTATTGTTAAAATATAATATCTTAGTTTGCTTCTGTCCATGAGGTGTTGAAATTTATGGTTTGAACTTCACCGTCTTCTTCAATACATAGGAATGAACAATAAGAAGCAAAACTGATAAGTAAATTATATGGTACATTCAAGGTAAAAAGGGCTATGAAGAAAAATAGAGAGTGCTGGGTTGAGAATGATGAGGGTGAAATTTTAAATAAAGCTTGAAGGAAAGGCCCTTCCCTGGAGGTGACATTGGACAAAGACTTGAGTTGGTGAAGGAGTTACTTGTATGGATATCTGTGGGAAATATTTTCCAGGAAGAGGGCAAGGCCATTGCAAAGCCACTGAAGCAGGAGAGATCCTGGCATGTTTGGGGAACAGCTAGGAGGCAGATAAGCCTGGAGCAGAGTGAGCTGGGGGATGGAGGGTGATGGAAGGTGAAGTCAGGAGGTGAAGGCCTGGTAGGCCACAGAGGACACTGTTGTTTACCTTAAACATGATGGGAAGCCACTAAGGATCTTGAACAGCAGGGTGTTGATGTCATCGGCCTTACCTTTCACCAAGGCCACTCTGCTGCTGTGTAAGCAGAAGTGCTCAGGCCCCTTTCTCTCCTCTCTCCACCATCCAAGCCTGAAGAGGCAGAGGGAGCTCTAGGACAAGAGTGGGAAAACACAGAGGAGAATCTTTGCACACCCTCCTTGCACCTCCATCCCTTAGTACCCTGCTAAGCCTCCATCAACCTGAGCTGGGAAGGAAAGCGTTAGATGCTCAGATAGTTAGATAAGATGTTTGACCTTTGACTAATGTCAGAAAGTTGCCCAGAAAAGATATGGGACCCGGTGTAGTGGTTAGGGTTCTCCTAAGGAACAGAACCAATTGGATAGATATTACTAGCTATAGAAATAGAAATAGATATAGGTGATAAAGATACTAGAGGGGATTTACTACAGGATTTGGCTCATGAGATGATAGAGGACAGCAAGCCCCATGATTGGCCGTCTGCTAGCTGGAGAACCAGGAAAGCCAGTGGTGAATTCAGTCCAAGCCTGAAGGCCTGAGATCCAGGGGGGCTGCTAGCGTAAGTCCTAGAGTCCAAAGGTCCGAGAATCAGGAGTTTCAATGTCCTAGGACAGGAAAAGATGGATCCCAGCTCAAGAACGGAGATTTCACCCTTCCTCTGCCTTTTTGTTCCACTGGGCCCCCACATGGACAAGGGCAGATCTTCTTTATTCAGTCTACTGAATCAAACATTTGCTTCCACAAACACCCTCACAGGCACACCCAGAAACAATGGTTTACCAGCTATGTATTGACATCCCTTAGCACTAAAATTAAGCACCACACCCAAGATTTTACCTGGGTGCACAAAATAATTCAAAGAGCTTCTCAGAAGGCAGTGGCGTGAAAAGTATCCAGTTCTTGTTTAATTGCACCTACATCAAGTCCACCTCATTCAACAGATGAGTTTTATACACTTATAAGCCACTATAGACACGTAGTACTGTCAAACCATACATTAAATATGATAAGTTTTAAGTTCTTTCCTATTGTAGAAAAGAAGTATTAATAGAGGCATCCCCAAAGAGTGATGCTATGCTTCTCCAATTTGGAGAACACTGCAAAGGTGCGACCCTTAATTGGGGCTGCTAGTGCCACTGGAGGGCAGGTGATCAGTGAACGTTGGAGATGGAGAAATAGGAGATGGCAGCATGAGGGTGGTGGCTGTGGTGCTTGACATTTCTATAGTAGAAAGTATAGGATGAAAATACAGAACAGCAAGAGCTGAGGCTCTCAAGATCTGTCCCACATGGGCGAAAAAAAGGAGGCAGGTAAGAGCATTCTGAGAACAATCAATTAGAAAAGGAGCAGGGAAAAGAATGACAGGGATGCCAGGTGGGAAGAGGAAGCAAGTTATTTGTGTTATACACCAAAGAGGAGTGGTCAAGCGTAATGAGGCCGGAGTGTTTGAGTACCCCGAGAAGGCTTATGAAAAGGGCATTTTATTTATAGATCAGGCAATAATGTTGTAAAATTGAAAAGAACAAAAGATAAAGGAACTAAGGCAATTGACAGACGGTGGAACAGGTGTATGAATCCTTAGTATAGCCATACATTCTAAACAGAGCTGCTAAAAAAAAGTCAGTCATCTCAGCAAAACAAGATTCGGTGAGAATTTAAGAATATTTCAATTTAAGAATTTAAGGACATTCTAATCTTGGATTGGCAGGCAGTGGGCAGAATCATCAGCCAGGCCTTCGCCTGCTCAGTTCCTGGGATGCAGAGATGCTGAGCAGCAATGCTTTGCAACACAGCAAGGTGATAGTTTGAAGGTACTTGGCCTTCTGAAAACATCTCTCTTCATAATAAGGGTCTTCTGTTTCGGAAAGAATTTAAATTGGAAGTTTTAATTGTCAAGTCATTTCTGAACACATACTGAGTGCAAAAAAAAGCACTGTGCAATAGGAATTTCTGATCACCCTTTCTTGGTTGTCTTTCAAGTCTTCCAACTCAGCTTTCATATTTGAGTGTTCTAACTTGAGGAGCAGATGTCATCATACCCCTTCCCTTCCCTTCATGGCAGATATGTGAGTTGGGTCTCAGGGAGATTAAGAAAAGGAAGCTCTCCTTGCTGGAGACTAGCAGTGTGGTATATTAGGACACTGGATTCTCCATCAGTAGCTTCTGACCCTAGAGCTGTCCCATAGAGCTGTGGACTTCGGAAAAGTCACGCAAGGGTTTAAGCTTGGGGTCCTAATTAATAATTGTGATGTAGGTTGCTGTTTGATGGTTCAGGATATTTCCTTAAAAGACCTGCTTTTATAACACTCTGATTATGCTGTTTGGAATAACAAGTAGGAATAGTTGCTTAGATGGGAAATTTAGGAATGACTAACTACAGAACCCCTGGAAAATACACTGTGCAGTCAGCCAAGATTGATCCAAAATTGGATGCTAATATAATAATGAAAAAACAGTACATTTCTTCTATAAAATCTGGTGAGAAATTACTACTTGCTCTTAAAAAATACATTGTACCTATGCATGATGTGATTGTAATTGTTGCTGCCATCTCAATATTTACATGCCATCTCAATATTTACATGCTACCACCCTTGTTTCGTATAATATTGTAAAATGTATAAATTGCTTTCACACAGACTTCCTCATATGATTCTCAGAATGACACCATCCAATTGGGAATATGGTGTCATTGGTTTTATTAACCCTCCTTTACAGATGAAAGTTAAACAGCCTAACTTGGTCAAGGTTATGCAGCTAAAAATGACAGATGGGAATTTTGAACTCTGGTCTCTCTGATCCCAGAGTCCACGATCTTTACAATGCATCCTATTTCCTTAGAGATGAAATGGGCCTGTATTGCAGGAACCGTTCTTCTGCTTGGGTGTAGACCTTTTCCCAGGCTGGTGGTCTTAGGGATGCATGTCTAGAAGCACCTGTTCAAAGTCCCAGAAGGTTAGCAGTGCTCTGTCAAACGGTGTGGCAGCCGGCAGTGGGGACCCAGCCATGGGGACCGGCTATTGGAGGAGGACCTCGCTGCTTAGACCCAGGGCTGCTATGCTGTACAGCTTACATTTTCTCCTTCAGGTCTATCTCCATCCTTCTACACTGTGCCCTGCGGTCCCAGGAGAGGCCACTTGCATGGACGGGCTCGAAGGACCTCCTGCCTCTGGCTTGCTGTTGCCTTTTGCCAGTGGGAAGAACCAGCAGGAGATTAGAGGGTAGAAGGAGGGCAAAGGGGCAAGGGGTGGTGTTTATGATCCCAGCTCCCTCCCTGTGAGGTTGCCCTGAACAGGCTGCAGCCCTCAATCTCCCATAGATGGCCTTCCCCACTGGTTCCTATTACCACTTTCTCCTGTAGCCCCTGCTGACCCAGCCCCAGGTGTTTCCTTATTTCTTATGTTTTCTCTACGCCTTCCCCACACACTTATAAATGGTCCCTGTATTGAACGCCTCACATTACCCAATTTGAGTGTGCTTTCTGTTTCCCGATAGTCCCTGACTGGTCAGACCTGACCCCAGGGCACTGGGTACCAGGCAGGAATAGGCACATGAGCAGAATATGCCACAATGAAACCCATCATTCACTCATTCATTCATTCATTCATTCATTCATTCCTTTTGTTCACCCCCTGAGACAAGACCTGGGGATACAGCCTCTCAAGGACCTCGCTCATATGCACTTTTATTAAGTTGGCTTATGACTGGGGATGCGCTGGACCATGTCACATGTCATTAAGACTCTACAGAATTAGACAACATTCTATGGTACTTCAGTTGTACCACCTGCAATGGCTGCAGTGTAAAGCACTGTGCATTAGGCTCCATTATCTATCCTTTTCCTTTCCAAAATGATGGTAATTTTTATTGAGTGCCCACTCTGCAGCAGGTGTTTTCGAACCTTATGCTGTGATAAGTACAAAAAGGTAGGCTAGTAACTAAGTGAAGCCTGTAACTCATTTAGGCCTCATTCAGCAGGTAGACAGCCTGAGTCTTCTTATTGCCATACGGAAATGGTTGTTGATAATAGACATCCAAAGTGTCTTGGCAAACCAAAAGGTACCTTGGCAGCGCATGCTGAGGAGGACGAAAAATAGGAGACACTTGTGAGGAGTTTTCCTGATATTTTTTCACCGACATGCATGTATGTTTTTTCCAGTGTTTTAATCCTCAGAAGGTCCTTAAAAGCAAACACAGGCCTGCTCTGAATAACTACGTCCAGGGGACATTTCCCAGAACCTGTTCCTCCGACATCCTTTCATCTACATGTTCTCTCTCAGCACGCATCCGTTGCCCAACAAGTCCTGTGATTGTCTTCAAGTCTCTTTAAATACAGTTTTTGATGCTCCAAAATAGTTTATAAAGGAGAAAAATATCATTAAACCTCATGAGTGTCAGTATTCATAGATACTAATTACACAATGTAATGTTTTAGATCCTTTTTTGAATTGGGGTTGCACTAAGAACATTTTGTCGGTAGCCTTCTCGAGACCCTAGGAGGGTTTAAATACTTTAGCCCTCATGGGAGAAAACCATCCCTGGTGCTGGAACCCTAATCTGGGTGAACAATATACACTGCTGCTTTCCAGAGAGATCTGATTCCTGCCACCCTGTTTCCTGAGGGTGTGGGGCAGGGGTGAGGTGGTGAGGGTACGCACAGACAGAGGCAAAAGCCGCAGTGTTCTGAGTCCCTTGTCTTTGAAATTTTATTACAGATACTTTTACCCATCAAATGCATTGTTGGATCGAAGTGTCACATGTTCCTTCACAGATGTGATTTCAGATTAAGCCACAGGAAGCTGGGAGTGGACGTGGCATGCATTTTCCTTTTCACTTGGTAGCATCCTGTCTCCCAGCAGTCATTTGCAAAGCAACATCACTTGCATAACAATTGAGCTGATCTGATATTTTAGGTTATGATGTCAAGATATATTATACTGCAGCCTACTGACTTAAAAAAACAGCCAAAGAAAGAGTGATTAGAGCCAAGCTGGGATTGAAAAAGGACCTAAGGGAATGTCATCTGTTATGAGAATCTTAAAAGCTTCTAATGACCTGTTATTCCCAAGAGGCCCTTGCTACTGTGACTATTGAGTTTATTTTTTTGCGAAACAAGCTTTGCATGTAATGCTATCTTTCTTCATCGTCTAAGACCCACAAGAATTTATTTTTCTTTTTTTCTGAATGAAATACTTCTGTCGGCAATTCATCATGCAGACATCATCTCTGCTTCTGTCACTATATTTAGGAATATATATTCCATGTATTTATGAATTCTTCTGCTAAGATTCTTATCTGTTTAAGAATATTTGGCAGGCTATATCTTAGAAGTCAAGTGTCATCTTTGCTTTTCTAAGTAGATTTTACGTCCTCAAACCATAGATGTTGTCCCTGAAAATTTTCATGGCACAGAATACACTGAGCAAAGTGTAGAATTAAGGTCAAATTTTTGAAAATGACAGTAGTGAGTGTCATCAAATCATAGTGTTTTTAGGGTAGCATATCCTATGCACAGTCCCATCTTCCCCCTTCACCTACAACAGCAGAAACATTGTTTATCCATGGCTGTATCTCCAGGTACATAACAGTATTCAATAAATATTTTTGGATGGATGGATGGATGGATGGATGGATGGATGGATGGATGGATGGATGGATATAAGTATGTTTTGTGGGGCTGAAGGCTGTGCTTTTCCTGTGAGTCTAGGCTTAAGGCTGTTTTGAGTTACTGAGCTTCCCAAACATTTACTGGAAATCAGTGTCTTGCTGTTTCTGTGAAGAAGTGAAAGTGTAGAGTGCTAATGAGCTCTTAGGAGAACGACATTGCTTTCCATTAAATGAAGCCAGTTTATTTGGGGCTTCGAAAATAAGTTGAAATTTGAAATTGCTTTTCCCCAAATGGTCACAGTCTTTCAAACTAAAGGGCCATGCTGAAAATTGCAGCATAAATAAAAATGTAGAAAAGTCCCTGAATCTTATTCACCGATTGAAAAGAGTCTTTTTTTGGTGGGTACCCTCACGAGGATGGAAATGGTTATAAAGGCAAAAGAGGCAGCAACTCTGAAATGCCTTTGGGCATGAGTTTCTGAGAGGACAAATCACTTCTCTGCAGACTTGACAATAAATTGGTCAGCTCAACAGCAAGGAAGGCTAAGAATAGGGCTGGGAAATACCAATAATGAATTATTCTGCTGAGTTTATTAATATTTGGGCAGAAAAGGATGGATTCGTTTTAGAGTTAGGCATCATTTTAACATGCACATTATAGGTGGTGGCTTTTTTTTTTTAACAGAAATAAATGTTCCCATCCCCTAATGGGAGCAATTTCCCTTCATATTTCTTGCAGCTCTTATCCCATGAGGCGACAGATGAGTATGTGATAGCAATACTGATTCCAGTGCTGAGATGCCATCTGATCCACCGGGAAAGCTGGTGGATTCAAATCAATGTCAGCTCGTGCCTTCTGGGCAGCAGTCTTTCAGTGCAGGATTTGCTCTATGGATCAGAAAAACAGCTGGCGACTCGCAATATGTTATACAAAAGACCTTTTAAATGTTCTGTTGTTTCCAGCTATGATGTAGTGTGAGTCACTTCCAATATATATTTTTTTTATTTGTGCGCCTGTTTAGTGGGGCAAAATCCTGTTAAGTAACTGGTAAAAACTCAGTACCAATTTAAACTGGTGTCTGCAGAATTCTGAAGCTTGTAAAGCAGCTAGAAATAAGCCTCCGCCTGAAGGTACATTAGCTTAAATATGAAAGTTTTGTCCAAGGAAAGCATTTTTTTGAAAATCCAGTCCTGAAATTACCTGTAACACATAAGCATGTGCTAAAACAAATAATCCTTGTGGGTTATTCAAATTCTAGGAAAACAAGAACTTTGACACAGCTATGTTGCTAGGTTTCAGGATGGAGTTATTGATTTCCAGTGTGTGTTGTTTGCATATAGCAGAAACTGGAGGTGTTTCTCTGTTTCAGGTCAATTTTTTTCCCCATAAAGGATATTTAATAGTTTCTATGAATGTAAAAAACATATTTCTGTTTTTGGGAAACACTCAATGGCTTAACCCCACAAGCTAAACTTCTTTCTCTCCCTTAGTTGTTTTGTTTTTTATCTTTTCCTTATTTTTTATTATTATTATTTTTTGCATGCAGTTTCTTTCTCACTTTTTATAAAACTATTTCATTTTCTTCCTCTGTCATCGAACTTTCTGGTCACAATTAGGGTCACTAGTGCAGACATACTATGTATTCTAGATAAAGAGGCAAAGAGAAAGCTAGCAAGACTTTTGGAAGATCAGGACTGATTAAAAAAAAGAAGGGATTTAAAATTTTCTGAGTGTTGGGTAGATATTTACTCTAGTTAATAATAAATATTCAGTATCAAATCGGTGTTGCAAATCTGATGTGATGACCCAAATTTCCACACCAAAAATTCAGAGCATTGTCACAGGCAGAATGACAATCTCAGATGCATCAATTCAGTGCCTGTTTGTAGTTTCCAAAGTGCATTCCATAGCTCTCCATTGAATACTTTGATGAAATAACTAAATGGATGTCAGCCATCCAACTTGTCTCTGTGGATGAAGAACTATGTGAAGCACTGTCATATTCATTATATGTAGGGTGTGTGTTGAGTCTTCGGTCTTATCAAGGATGGTCTCTCTACATTTGACTGCAAGCATAATTAGCATTTGATGTTCAGTGTGTGAAGAATTTTGGTTGATCGATTCATTGATTTGGACTTGTTTCAGGCCTTGTCAACATAGATAGAATATATCACTGAGTTCATCCATCTTGTATAGCTATTTTTATATGTACTTAATATTGCAGCAATACTAATGTCCATTGTAATGAAGCATTTTTTGAGGAAGAAAAAGAATACCAGACCAAAAGAGCACTTCCTGAAGTGTGTCCAGGAACATTTTTTTAATTCTTGGAGAAGTTGATAGGATTGGGGGTGAAAAATGAGTAACCCAGTGAAAGAAGTTTGAGAAACATTGAAATAAGTCATTAGCATATTTTACTTATTTTAAGACTCATCAGAACTTTTAATATGCTGTGAACATTGTAAATCTCATAGAGGTATCTCGGGTATGCAGTACTTCCCCAATTTGTTTAATGGAATGCATCTGACCCCCTAATTTTTTTCCAAAGAATATTTTGTAAAACAACCTTCTGTGATGCTTGCTTGGTGAATGCAGACTTAACTACTATGCTGTAGTAATAAATAAATATTATTAATTTATACATCAAATTCAGTACCAGCAGGAACAGCTGGACATTCATATGCAAAATAAAAGTATCTAGATTCAGATTTTATGCTCTTTAAAAAAATTAACTCAAAATGGATGCCAAACATAAACATAAAATACAAAAATATAAAACTCCTAAGACATAACATAGGAGAAAATCTAGATGACCTTGGGTTTGGCAAGGACTTTTTAGATACAACACCTAAGGCATGACCCATGAGAAAAACAGCTGATGAGCTGGGTTTCATTAAAATAAAAATAAGTCTGTTGTGAAAAAGATGCTGTTAACTGAATGAAAACATAAGCCACTGACTGGGAGTAAATATTTGTGAAAGATATACTTGATAAAGAGCTGTTATCCTAAATATAAAAACTCCTAAAATTCAACAGTCAGTAAACAAAGAACTCAATTTAATAATAGGCCAAAGACTGTAACAGATACCTCACCAAAGAAGATCTACAAATGGCAAATAAACATATGAAAAGACGCCCACATCACCTGCCATCAGGGAAATCCAAATTCCAACAACAGTGAAATACCACTACACAGTTCTTAAAATGGCCAAAATCCAGAACACTGATCACACCAATGCTGACAAAGATATAGAGCAACAGGAACTCTCATTCATTGCTGGTGGGAATGCAAATGGTACAGCCACCTTGAAAGACAGTTTGGTGGTTTCTTACAAAACTAAACATACTTCTTTTATGTGATCCAGTAACTGAGCACTGTGGCATTTACTCAAAAGAGTCAAAAACATGTCCACACAAAAACCTGCACATGGGTGTTTATAGCAGCTCTATCCATAATTGCCAAAACTTAGTTAGAAGCAACCAAGATGTCCTTCAGTAGGTGAATAGATAAATAAACTGTAGTGCATCCAGACAATAGAGTTACTCGGCACTGAAAAGAAATGAGCTATCAAGCCATGGAGGAACCTTAAATGTATATTACTAAGTGAAAGAATCAGTCTGAAATGGCTACTTACTGTATCATTCCAACTATAAGATATTCTGGAAAAGGCAAAACTATGGAGATATTAAAAGATCAGTGGTTGCCAGGGGTTGAAGGGAAGAAAGAAGGGATGAATAGACAAAGCATGGAGGATTTTTAGTGAAACTACTCAGATACTATAACTTTCGATACAGGTCATTATACATTTGTCCAAACCCACAGAATATACAACACCAAGAGTGAACACTAATGTAAACTATGGACTTTGGGTGTCCAAGAGGTTCATCATTTATAGCAAACGTATCCCTCTGGTGGGGAATGTTGATAATGGGGGAGGCTGTGCATGTGAGGGCAGGGGGTATATGGGATATCTTTGTATCTTTGTATAGAACCTAAAACAGCTCTATAAAGTAAAATTATTTTTTTAAAAATGCATTGAGTAAAATTTAAAAATTAAATGCTATTAGAAATCCTTTAAGATAGTTTTGTAGCTTTGTGGATTTTATTTTAACCTGTCATTTATTTAGGGCTACTATGTGCCAGACACTGAGCTAAGTACTTTTACAGACATTAAAATCAACAATAGCCCTATAAAGTAGGTGTCATCTTCCTCAATTAATGGATAAGGAACTAAAGCTTAGAAGGGCTTAGTAACTTTCCCAAGGTTGCAGAACCAGTAAGTGGTGAAGGTGAAATTCAAACTTGGGCCAGGACTGGCTCTGTTAACAATATAATATTACGACAAATAGACTAAAAATGAATACCAAAAAAAAAGTGTATATTTGTGTGTATGATAGAGAGATGGACCAATTCTCATGTGATTTTCAAAAGGACCTATGACCTAAAAAATACTTTCAAGAATCACTGAATTCAGCTCTCAGTATATAGAGGCCCAAGGCAGTGATGTCATTTTCTCAATGACACACCCCTAATTGGTAAAAGAATAGAAGCTGGAATCATGCTCTCTTGACTTCCCTTTGACAGCAAGGTGCTATATCATCATTGATGGTTTTTAAATTAGTTGATTTCAGAAAATGGAGGACAAACTGCTGTGAAAAGTTTAGAGCCATTTTGCAGTTTAGATTATGGGAATTTTCTATTAAACTCACTGTTTCATGATGAAACACTGAGAGTGTTTCGCATCCCAACACTAGACTATACCTATAAAACACATTTAAAATATTTAAAATTACCTAAGTGTCAAGGTGAGTAAGAAAATATACTGTCCTGGAAAATTAGTATCAAAAGAAGGCATTTGAATAATAAATGACTCAACTAAAGTAAAACTTAGATTTTTATTTTTGAAGATCAAAACCTAAGCCACCTTTGTATATAGGACTAGTCACCTCTGTAGTACGATTTGATATGAAATTACCATCTTGTTTCACTGTCTAAATTTCTACTCTTCCACATACATTATATTAGATTAAGGCAATATGTTTCAATACCATTTATTTAAATTAAAATAACTTTGGAGTAGAAATACATAGAGCAGATTCTCAAATATTAAACTCAGCCTGAGCTTGGACTTTTTATTGGTGTCAGGAAATAATATAGATAAATTTTGATGGGAGGAGACTCCTGGAAATGGCCAGAAAAATGAAAGAATGCTTGAGGAAAATAGGCTGAGTAAAGACAGCAATAATTAATGGTGGGTGCGGAATGTGGGGATGTAAGAAGTGAGATCACCCAGAGGAAGATGACCCTAAATGGAGACACCGGATGGCGCTAAGGACAACGGTCCATATTTTACACTTCAATGATATAACCCAATCTTCAGTATTACTTCTTTACAATAGAGCAATGTATATGTACAGTCTTTCTGGATTTTATAACTTGTTCGCATCCAAAGAAATGGTCGGGAAATGGGACATAGAGAGGAATCTAACTCTGGCTCTGTCCTTGACAAGCTCTCCTCACGTACAGCAGCTGCTGTATATATATGTAAGGGAAGTGGTGGATGACCAGGAAATACAATAAGTTGCTCCAGTGTGATCCCCTGAAATAGAATACTTGCAATTTCACACCAACATCCGCAGCCTGGCCTTGTTTTCTGGTTGCAAATCTAAAATACGAGTCATCCATCTGTCAGCCTGACATCTTTATGCTCTCTTTCAATCACTTGCAGAAAAAAAAAAATTTCTTTAGATTGATTCTGATTTGGCAGCTTTCTTATTGCCTGTCAACTTTAAAGACATTAAAAGATAGCAGCAAATTTCATTTTCTCTGATCCTGCAAGATTTTAAATGTAGGAGTTGTCCTGTTTCTGTTTGGGTCCCAGGAACAGTAATATGGCTTCCAGATAACTGACTAGTAAATGAATTGTGGGAAAACTATTCTGTATGTTTTCACATAAGTTCTAACAGATGATAGGATAAGTGTATTTATTCATTAAACAAACATAGACTGTGCACGTAATAGAAAATTGAAAATAGATATTACTAAAAAGGAGATGTCCTTGTGGGTCGTGCAAGAAGCGAGACCAAGGGTGTGACTGAGAATGAAGACAGTAGTGCTGTGTATATGCAACTACAAATAGAATAGGCTACTGATATCAGATAGATTCCACTGGAAACAAGTGATGGGTGACTTAGGAAAATCAGCCAAATGCAAAGGGTCAGATTAATTCATATCAAGACACGTGGAGACCAAAGTCTGGGACGTTTATCATCAGCAGCCATACGTGGAAGCAGCATTCATGGCCTCAGACCCTACAGAAGAAGCTCTCTGCTTTCCATCTCACTTTGTCTTGACTGTTGGGTTGAGACGACCCTGGGTGGTGCTTTAAATATCTAAAACTCAATAATTAACTCAGGATTCTACATTTGGGGAGAGATCTATTCATATAATGCCAAAGCACATGTCAGAATGTGTGACAGAAAGTGGGCAGTGCCACCATAGACTGATGGACTATTTCAAGTCCCTCTGTGCACAATGCCATAGAACCAAGCTTGCTCCTTGGGTCTAAGTATACTAGAGGGTAGCTTCATCAGAGTGAACATGAATTGGACAAGGATCCTATAGGCAGGTGAGAAGATTAAGCCTTAAGAGGCACCATATTTATTTCCTCACTTGGCAGTAAGGAATGTTGTTTTGTTTTGTTTTTATATGGTTTGGGTTTCTTTGTTTTGTTCTGTTTCTATAAGAGAGTTTCATTTTGTGATGCAGAAATATTCTTTGAAAAATTGGTTTCATTTTTGAGTGTCCTCACACTCTTTGGGTTCCTTTTATTAGAATTTCAGTCTACACTCTAATTCTGTTAACATCTAGAGATTCCACTCCATATGAAGTTTTCTATTCCATACAAAGTTAGCTAGTAAGCTTCTTTATGGAAAGGAACCAACTCAGGGTGACCGGTTAGCTCAGTTGGTGGGAGCGTGGTGCTGATAGCACCAAGGTTGCTGGTTTGATCCCCACATGGCCACTGTGAGCTGCACCCTCCTTAAGAGTCAACTATGCCATTGTAGCATGAAAGCAATGTGTAACCGATGACCATGGCTGTTCCCCAATAAAATTTAAAAAAAACAAAGGGACCAACTCTAAAGTCCCATACTTCACCCTTTAACTTTGGAATTTGGTTCATGATACCTTGAAGAACTTTGAAGTCAACTGACAATATGGCAAATTTATAAAAAATTGTTTAAATTTGGAGATCTTCCCATTTCTTCTGATTAAAATTAATTATACCCCCACCCTGTACCTTTTGTACTTTTGATGTTGTCATATAGTTAGTTGCATGCATGTACACATATCTGTCACTTTACTTAGACTGAAAGCACTATAAGACAGAAAATGGGTCATTCATTTTTAAATCCAGAGAGTAATCACAGAACCCAGTAACAAGAAATGCTCAGTGTTTTTGATGAATCAAGGAGAGTCGTGGTGGTAACAAGCAAAGGTAACTTTTGTAAAAACAAGATTTTAAACCTTGGGAAATGGACGTTACCTTGCAAGGAAGGAGAAAAAGAGAAAAGAGAGAGAGAGAAAGGGAGAAGGAAGAAGAAGAGGAACAAGAGGGGAAGGAAAGAAATTGAGATACTTTATGTAAATGGCATCCAAGATGATGATGACTTAAGAAAAACAGAGCAAAGATTGCAAGAGAATAATTTAGGAGCGTTTTGTTTTTATGAGATATAATGTCTCGCAGGAAATTTTGAAGTAACATTTTTAGATATTTTGAATGTCCAAATCCTGGCACTTGCTCCTCCTATCTGTGGAGTTTTCTGCTGAAGAACACCCACAAAAGAATCAATAAACAAATAAGAAATTGAATATCAATTTTTTAAAGGCTGGGCAGTTGTCTGAAAATCCAAGGGAAAGCTAGATTGGAGAAAGTGGTTTTAGGCAAAGACTGAATGGAGTCTTTTATGTCCCATCCGGTATCTAGACCTTGGGACCACATGTGTATGTGTGGAAGTGGGTGAATGTGAGGCTACACTCTCATATTTAGTATGCAAGTGGGCGGGGGAGAGGGAAAGGACAGGTGTGGGTAGTAGAGAGAAAGAGAGCTTTGGGCATGCTCACCTGTCTAGTACCAGACTGAACTGGGCCCAAACAGGCATTATCTTTCTGTGCAGTAAGATTGATCTTAGTGTCACATGGGCCCATGAATACAGAATCAACCAATGAAGCAACTCCTCCTTTTGTGAGAACTAGTAAAGAGCTAAAGAGAAGGACTAGAAGGGATTCACCCAGGAATCCACTGAGCAGTGAGAGGTGGATATTTTCTGTTACTAGCTGAGGTAGGAAGCTGCCAAGAGAAGGGAAGCATGCCTTCTGTATTAGTCAGGGTCCTCCAGAGAAGCAGAATCAATAGGGCATATATATATATATGAAGAGATTCATTATTAGAGATTGGTTTACATGATTATGGAGGTTGAGAAGTTCCACGATAGGCCATTTGCAAGCTGGAGACCTAGGAAAACCAGAGGTATAACTCCAGCCTGAGCCTGAAAGCCTGGAAACCAAGAGGACCGGTGATGTAAATCCCAGTCCAAAGGCAGGAGACTGACGCCCCAGCTCAACTGGAAAGTCAAAAATCAAAACAGGGAAATTCCTTCTCCCTCCACCTTTTTGTTCTATGCAAGCCCTCAAGGAGCTGGGTGATGCCCAACCACATTGGGGAGGGGAGCCTACTGGGTCTACCATTTCAAATGCTAATCTCACCTGGAAACACACAAACATGCCAGAAATTATGTTTAACTTTTGTCCAGTTAAGTAGATGCATAAACTTAACTATCACATCTTCCTTTCCCAAAAATGTTATTTTAATTCTCTAATTTGTACTAGGTGATATTCTTTGATGATGGAAATATGTCTTACACATCACTGCACCTAGCTCACTAAAGTGAATATTGATTGAACCCATAAATATTAAAAATCAAACTTGACTTGGTTTAAAATAAGATTACTGCAAGTCAAAGAGTCCTTAAGAGAGTAGTATCCCTCTTCACCATTTGTTATTAGCTCTTCACATATATGAACTCATTTAATGAAATAACACTCCTGAGGTAGGAACTGTTATCAATATCCTTTTTTACAAACAGTGAAACTGAGGTGTGGAGAGTTAAGTGTATTGTCCCCATCACACAACCAGTGAAAGGCAGAACAGAACTTACACACTGCAGTTTTGGGGTTTTTCTGGGGTTTTTTACAGCTTTATTGAAGTATAATTAACAAATAGGAGATGTGTATACTTAAGGTTACCACTTTCTTTCTCTCTTTTTCTGTTTTTTTTTTTGCAGTACAGTAATTAAGATCTACCTTCTTAGCAAATTCAAGTATAAAATACAGTATTGTTAGTTATAGTCACCATGCTGTACATTACATCTGCAGAGCTTAGCTTGCAGAACTGAAACTTGAGACTCTTTGACCAACATCTCCGCCATTTACCTCTCCCCTTGCCTCTAACAGCCCCACTCTACTCTCTCCTTCCAAGTTTGACTGTTTTAAAGTCCACATACAAGTGAGATTGTGCCATTTAATATCTTTCTATATTTGACTTATTTCACTGAGCATAATGTCCATGCTGTCATTCGTGTTGTTACAAATGGCAAGATTTCCTACTTGTTTAAGGCTGAATAATATTTCATTGTGTATATACCACATTGTCTTTATTCATTCATCCATTGATGGACCATTATGTTGTTTTCATATTTTGGTTATTGGGAATAATGATGCAATGAACATGGAAGCGCAGATATCCCTTCAAGATACCGATTTCATTTCCTTCGGATATATATAACCAGAAGTGAAATTGCTGGATCATAAGGTAGTTCTATTTTTCTTTCTTTTTTTTTTTTTTTTTGAGGAAACCCCATACTGTTTTCCATAGTGGCTGCACCAATTTACATCCCCACAAACAATGTACAAGGGTTCCCTTTCTTCCACATTCTTGCTGATACATATTATTATCTTATTAAAAATAGCCATCCTAACAGGTGTCGGGTGGTATATATCTCATTGTGATTTTCATTTGCATGTCCCTGATGATTAGTGATGTTGAACACCTTTTCATGTATCTATCTGTTGGCCATTTGTATGTCTTCTTTTGAGAAATGTCTGTCCCCGTCCTGTGCCCAATTTTTAATCATGTTATTTGTTTTACTGCTATTGAGTTGTATGCATTTATTATATATATTTAGATATTAATTCTTTATTGGGTATATGGTTTGCAAATATTTTCTCCCAGCTCATAGGTTGCATTTTACTCTGCTGATCCTTTTCTTTGCTGTGCAAAGTTTTTTAGTTTGATGCACCCCACTTGTCTCTTTTTGCTTTTCTTGCCTGTACTTTTGGTGTCATATCCAAAAATTCATTGCCAAGACCACTGTCAAGAAACTTTTTCCATATGTTTTCTTCTCGTACTTTTGCAATGTTAGATGTTACATGTAAGTCTTTAGTCCGTTTTGTGTTTATTTTTCTATATGGTGTGAAATAAGGGCCCAATTTTATTCTTCTGCATGTAGGTATCTAATTTTCCCATCACCATTTATTGAAGAGACTATTCTTTCCCTTTGCATATTCTTGACACCCTTATTTGAAGATCAGTAGGCCATGAATGCATGGACTTATTTCTGGAATCTTTATTCTATGCCATATTTATTTTTATGCCAGTATCATACTTTTTTATCATTGTGGCCTTGTTTATATTTTGAAATAAGCAAGTATGATGCCTTCAGCTTTGTTCTTCTTGCTCAAGATTGCTTTAGGTATCTGGAGCCTTCTGTGGTTCCATATGAATTTTAGGATTGTTTTTCTATTTCTGTAACAATGTCATTGGAATTTTGGTTAATTACACTAAATCTATAGATCACTTTGGGTAGTATGAACATTTCAACAATATTAATTTTTCTAATTCATGAACATGGGATGTCCTTTTATTTACCTGTGTCTCCTTTGATTTCTTTCCTCATCATTGTTTTATAATTTTCAGTGTACAAGTATTCCACCTCTTTCATTAAGTGTATTCATAAGTATTTTATTCTTTTTGATGCTATTATAAATGAGATTATTTTCTTAATTTCCTTCTCAAATAGTTGGTAGTGAATAGAGACTGATTTTTTTTGTATCTTGATTTTGTATCTTACAACTTTACTGAATTTATAGATGATGATGAGAGATTAAAATTGACATTGTTAATGTAATGTTCAGAATAAAGGTGAAGAAATTGAGGAATTGCTCCAGATTGAAGGAGAATAGAGAAACATGGCAATCAGGTACAGCACAGTATCCTAGAGTGATACTTCTGCTATAAAAGGCACGACTGGGACAACTGGAGAAATTTCACTGGGGTCATTGAGCAAATGGTATACAGGAACTTTTTATGTAATTCTTGTAATTTTTCTTGTAATTATTCTTGTAAATTTTCTTATAAAATTTCGTGTGAATCTTTTGGTTCGCCCTCTGAAATTGTTTTAAAATAAAAGGCAGAAAATTAGCAAGCACAAAACTTACCATTTTGGGAGAACAAAAGTTGACATTGTCAATATATCTTAAGATATATGTAAGATCTTACAATACCTGCAAGTATTCACAAACCAACCCAGTAATTCCACTCTGAGTCTCTTCCCTGAAGAAAGAATACTATGTTTTATTCAAGACAGCATTATTCATAATT
>NW_017731391.1:3845691-3846843 GCF_001890085.2 Hipposideros armiger | reverse complement strand
TTACAGCCAGATGTATTTCTCTTGGCTGTACTGCAAAGTTGATAAAAGACTGAAATAAAATAGCTAAGAGAAGTTCAGGAGGTAGATTCTCTTCTAGGCTATCTTTAAAGTGAGAATAGATGGATGTTTATTTTTTTGTGAGATGTGAGCTGCAGGAAGGCATTGTAATTTACTTTATCAGGTCTTTAACATCTTGAACAATATTAAATGTCGTTGTTAGATGTGTTCACGTTTCCAGTGGTTTGTTTAGGATAATTTTCTAGAAGTGGAATTAATAGCTCAAAAGATAGAAACATCTGGGATGTCCTTGATGTACATTGCTAAATTGGCTTTCAGAAAACCAGTGTCATTATTTCCTCTTCTGATAAGTGAAAATGGTACTCATGTTACTTTATTACTTGATTAACTTAAGTATTTATGTGTTTATTAGCCATTAATATTTCTCAGTTTATAAATTGACTGGTAATTGGGTTTTTTGTTGTTGTTGTTGCTGCTGCTGTTTTTAACAATTCGTCTCATGAGATCTTAGCATTTTTCATATTTACTTGAAAGCGTTCTGTGTCAGTAAAAGTTATTAGCCTTTGTTTTATCTCTGGCATTTTTTTCCATTATTCGTTATTTGACTTTTAATTTAATTTATGTTGCTCGTGACATATGGAATTATACCAGCGGCATACATTCACTCAATACTATGCTTCAATGTGCAGATATGATGTGATGTGTTTATTTTTGTCTGCAGCTTTGCTGGGTTTCCTTGCAAAGTCTTACTGACTGGGTAGAAAGGTAGAAATTAACTTTTCGGGCTCTTTTATTTTTGAATTTTGTCTGAGCTGACCATTTAAATAGCCTTTTTAAGTAATGTTTGGTTTGTTGAGATACTTGTTTAGTTCTCTTATTCCCAACCCCCTTCCCAGCTCTGTTTCAAATGGAGTTGAGTGTACAATGTGTGTGAGTGGGGGGGCAGGGGGGGGAGAGGCAGCTGTGGTAACCTCTCTGTGGTGGAATAAAGAATAATTTGGATCCATATGGTACCACCTAATCTCTCCCTTCCTCTCTCTCTCTCTCTCCCTCCCTCCCTTCCTCCCTTCCTTTTTTTTTCCTCTCTTTTCTCTCTCTCTCTCTCTCTCTCTCTCTCTCTCTCTCTCTCTCTCT
>NW_017731391.1:3844112-3845345 GCF_001890085.2 Hipposideros armiger | reverse complement strand
AATCTTTTAATTAATGACAGCCCTCAGGGCACTGAGCAATTGTTAATTAAAACAAGGAGGAAAGGGAGAGGAAGTAGGCAAGAATGCTGAGATGAACACATTTCCTTTTCTCTGCAGGCTAATAACATCACTAAGCCAACAATAATAAATATGAATATTTTTGAGCAAAAGTATATAGAAACGTTCCTCCAAAATTTTAACTCAGCTAGGCACACACTAGCAGATGCATAAATTAATTGGGGCTCCTCCAGAATTATAAACCCCAGAGTGTCACCTTTTGTCTAATTGAATGGTGGTAGTGATCTCCCACCCACGACAGGATAGAGTGCTTCCTCTCGGTACAAGCTGACTTCTGTCAGGGCATAGAGCCTGATCAAAGGTCTTTTAAGGGACTTCATTCACTTTCATTCTAGCAATGGGCGGGCAGGCACGTGGCCACCACCTTCATTATAAAACATTTCTTAAATGCTTAGAGTTAGGAGCTAGACTCACTACCCCTTCAATTCAATACGCTTTCCCTTTTCAACCATTAAATTTTTACTTAAAAAAGAAATAATTATCAGATCTTTTGGTTCACCCTCTGTGCTTGCCTAATTCGGGCAGGTTATTAGTGATAACTTTTTCCCAGTCCTTCCCACTGCTTTCCCCTGCACCCCACATGAAAAAGGTTTTTTATCTTTCTCACGTGCTCAGAAGTCTACTTAACATGCAGAGCTACAGAAGCCAAGAACAGTAACCAAAAAAAAAAATCTGTTTCTCACTTTATTTGGAAGGCGACCGAAGCCAGAACCGATAGGCTATATGTTTGGCATGAATAAAGTAATTTTCTGGAATTAGGACAATCTGGGATCAGTTTTCCTAATTTTTCTATGACCCTAGTTTTACATAATCTTACAGGCTTTTTATCAAAGTTGTTTTTCAAAAACAGAACTTAGCCCCTTAGGGTTTGGGTTTTGGTTTTGCTGTTGTTGTTGTTGTTGTTGAAATTTTTTCCCCTTTCATCTGTGTGCATGCACCCCTTTCATGTTTAGCATGCTAGGATGTCAGGGTCAGCTCATGGGGGTCAGTGTCGTGGACAAAATTTCTCAGATGCCAGCTAAGATTGGTAGCTAGGAGACAACTTTGAATTTCATTTTGCTGTTTGTAGTCAGAATACATCCTACCCCCACAGATAAGATCTTGCCTCCCTAGCACTCTATCCAAAAAAGAAAGAAAGAAAGAAAGAAAGAAAGA
>NW_017731391.1:3840196-3842897 GCF_001890085.2 Hipposideros armiger | reverse complement strand
CAACCCACTGCCACAGGGGCTGCAGCCTACGCTGTCGCCAGTGACTCACGGCAGCCCAGCTCCAGGGTGAGCTGTTGTTCAGTATCTTAGCTGTAGAGGGCAGTGTCACTGGCCCTCATATGTGGGATCCGAACCGGGGCCCTCTGGCATCCCAAGTCAGCTCTTAACCAATGCACCACTCCGCCAGCCCAGGAATGTTTTTAATGAGTGATTGTCATGCGCACTCAAATATGAGAGCCACTGATCGGCCAAAGGTTTCTATAGGGTAACATGATTTTTAAGTGTAATGTGTAAATATATAGTGTATAACATGTAATATATTATGATATGATATGTCATATTGATATGGCATTTATAAATGAAACCTATATTTTTAAATATATGTACTTATGATATGTAATTGCAACTATATATGAAGCTCTATCCAAACGCCTATCTGTCAGTATGGCAAGTGCATCAGACTCAAAAATATAATCCAGAGCCAAAGTCCTAGAGTTTGATCCCTGGCTAGAGAGCAGGTGTCAGGGTCAGGTTACAATGCCAAGTAGCGATACACAGAGGAGGAGAAGAACAAGAAGAATAAAAGCAAGATAGCAGGTCTGGGAAAAGACCGCAGGCGGGTAAAACTCAGAAACTTCCTTCTAACAAGGCCCCATACATTATTATGCACAGCCCAGATTCCAAATATCAACTCACCTTCCGCTAATGGGATCTTTAAACTCAGACTGGTATTGGAAGTGTCCTGTGCACAGTTGATCTCAAACCTGCTCTCCAGCTGTAGGGAGAGTGGTGCCAGCATCCTTAGGAAACAATGACCTTGGACCATTCTATTCTCATTTAGGCTACATGTCAGTGAAGTTCTGAAATTCAAAAATTACTTCTCAACTTGTGACCTGTAAAGAGATGTCATTCTCTGGGTCCACCCACATTTATTTGGGAATTCATTGAAGAGACTTTGCAGTAAATTTTAATGGATATCCAATAGGGATGGAGGGTGGAATGGGGGTGGAATTATTTTTAGCTCTAGCTTTGTTTCAAGTAAGACAGATGGTAGCTAAATTTTCCAGAAAATTTTAAAGAAGCTTTTCTCTCTCAAAGGTTTTTGTCAGCCAACTTCAATATCACTGTTGTTTTCATTAGGTTGCCTCCGAGATAATGCATTTGATATCAATGAGCAGGAACCCAAAATTCCAAGTTCTTGGTGCAGGCAGATACACTGGCTCTTTTTAGACATTTGCTGATGAGAACCTGCTCAAGAAGGAAATTTGTAGCTGTTTCCAAACCTCCTACCTCCTAAGACTTATGTAACTATGACAGATTTATTAATGTAGCTTGGAGAAAGTTTTCTTTTTTTAAAAAGAAAACACTCATTTTTAAATACAGGAGCATGTACGTTTCATTAAAGTGTATCCAGAGGCTCTTTCAATATACTGGTGGTTTAAACTAACAGCAGTAATAATGTTTAAATACACTCATCAGCAGTGCCCCTGTTCACACCTTTATTTATGTCTTTGTACAAATTAGACCTAATGGTTAAACCTATGAATTTCTCATGGCATTAGGGAATTTGGATGTTGTGTTCTCGTACCATGTGGGGATGATGGATTTTAAATTTTTAAATAGTTAAATACATGAAGGGAATGTTAAGCTCTGAAAGGGCTAGACCCCGATTTTGTGTAACTCTAGCTATTATAGCTCTCTTGTGCCCTTTGCACAGAATTTCCTGCGTTACTGCCTACATTACGGCCTCTGCTTCCTCGCCTTCCCTGCCCCCTGCAGCTCGCTGCCATTCTTCTAGTTCTCAGCTTTCCAGAGACCTAATGACCAAATGGAGGGGCTGCACCTGCTTTTCTTTCCTGTCCTCACGGCTTCATTTGCAACTCTAGATCCCTCTCGATGAGATGCGCCTGTCTGGCAGTCGTTCTCCTCAGCTCTGTTTATCGTTTGCCACTCCTTTCCATCTTTGCTCATTTCTCTTTACATGTTGACCCCTGTCTAGGAAAAGCGTGCTGTGTTTTCCTTTATTCTCACACTCACAATACTTCTAACACCTGGTGCATCAGTATTTTCCCACACTGACCAACCCTGTGGCACCGGCTCGGTGTCCTAGATTCAATTCAATTCTGACACGAACCAGAGTTGGCACAGACCCCAAAGGTTAAGGGCTCAATCCCACAAGTCGCCCCCCCCATCTTAGGCGCCAATTGTAAGTAGTGTGTCCCAAGGTTACCCACAAATTCTGTCTGACATGGCGACACGTTGGCGGTGCCCATGGCTTCCTTCTCAGGTTCAATAATTTGCTATAGCAGCTCCCAGACCCCAGGAAAACAGTTTGCTGACTGTTGCTGGTTGATTATAAAGGCTATTTTAAATTATACGCATGACCTGCTGGATGAAGAGATCCATAGGACGAGGGTCTGGAAGGGTCCCAAACACAGGAGCTTCTGTCCTTGTGGAGTTATGTGCTCACCTCCTGGCACAGGGATGTGTTCAACAGCCAGGAAACGCTCTAAACCTGTAGTTTGGGGATTGTTAGGGAGGTTCCATCATGTAGGCGAAGTCAGTCATTAACTCCATCTCCATCTCCTCTCCCGTCCCCAGAGTTAGGGGGAGGGGCTGAAAGTGCTAGGTCTTTCTGGTGACCAACCCCTTCTAGGAGCCTGCCAAGAATCACCTCATTAGAACACAAGGTGTTCTTATC
>NW_017731391.1:3839193-3839836 GCF_001890085.2 Hipposideros armiger | reverse complement strand
CAAACTCCATATTTGCAGATATGTACATAGTGTTACTAATCTCTACCATTTGTATACTGTGCCATTTTTTTTGTTCTCTTCACTATGCACAATTATATACTAGTTATTGATTGGAGATAGTAATTTACAAATTATTTAAAAGAAAAACACTTTGCTATATTTTTCAAAGTGAACCCTACATAACACTTGCCCTAGGGGCTCATTAAAAGTGAGGTGAGGTCTGGGGTGAGGCCCAGCAATCTATATTTCTAACAAGGATCCCAGAAATTCTCCAGCATATGCAAGCATGAGAATTACTGATAGGCCAAATATTTTTATAAGGTAACTTTTTTAGGGGACCAGGAACGAAGCATTCTCACCATCTCCCATTTTCCCTCACCCTGCCCCATATCCAATCGGTCTCTAAGTTGTGTTGAATCTGTATCCTCTTTCCTGTACCCTTCCCCTCTATTTCATCCCCTATTTTGGTGTTTTGTGGGTCCGTCATTTATTATATCTGGTACTTGTGCCTCCAGCCTACCATCCAGAGTATCTGTGTGTCGTGGTTAGCACTAAAATCTGATCATGTCTCACCAACTTAAATTCTTCACTGACTCCATATCGTTGATAGATTGAAACCCAAAGTCTTTAATATGGCCTGGAA
>NW_017731391.1:3832513-3836773 GCF_001890085.2 Hipposideros armiger | reverse complement strand
GGGAAAACTAAGATCTGCTAAAGAGATTCAGGCATTTAGCAATCCTGCTCTCCTGCCTTTCCAGCCTTCCTCAGGAAAACAAATTCACAGCCTCCCCTCCTCTGGGCAAATCATCCCAGTAGCTTGGCCTCGGAAGGATGAGGCTGAGGCTATGTGAATAAGGGGGGAAATTGGCATGCATCTGTTTGATTTCCATAAAATATTGTCCTGGTTACATAAATTTTCCTTTTTTATGTAGTCATAGCTTATGTTGCTTTTACACTTGGAAAGTTCTTACCCGTTTAAATATCAGGTAAATATTCATCTGTAGTTTCTTTTAGTTTTTAAAGATTCTTTCCCTTTTTGAAAGAAAACGTCTTTAGTCCTTATGGGATGTATTTGAGGCAATGTTGTGGATTGACAGTCCAAGGAGTTTTATTTTGTAACAAGTTGTGTTCTCACAACCTTGAACGCATTCTCTTCTTTGGTTTCCACATGCTACAATTTTCTGGTCTTTTGGTTTTTCTTCTTCTGAGAAGTTCTGCTCTGAAATGTGGGCAGGAAAGTCTATCATTTTCCTTTTTCTTCTCAACCCTGGTTCCCTCAACATCACACACACACACACACACACACACACACACACACACACACACACTTTCAACATCAGCCGTCTCCGCTATGTGGGGACTAAAAACTGTTCAAAAGGCTGGAGGCTGTGTTGCAACGTATCTGTTGGACTTTTTCACTAGGATCTCACCCCGGTCCTCTCATTCATATATCCGACCCTTTAGCTCCCAAGCCCCAACCTGCGCCTGCCCTTCCGCCAGCCACCTCCCTTGTGTCTGTAAAGGGACCTCCAGCCCCTCACTCCTCAGGCTCCAGACCTCCCACTCACACCCACACTTCCCAGCCATCCTGGACCCCTCCCTGCCACCTCCTGGTCAGTTTTCAAACATTTAAGATCCTTCTTACATGTGTGTGAACTCTTGGGTTGTTTAGGCCCTTAAAATCCTGCATGTTTGGAATCAGTTTGAAAGAAGGTTCCCTCCTGGAACCTTCCCCTTGTGTTCCTTCCAAATGAAAGCCATCTCTTATTTATCTAAATTTTCCTAGCACTTTGTGCTTTTTTGACCTTGAATTATAGATGTTTACATATGTCAATTTCTCCTGTATTTTAAGAACCTTGTCTGCAAGGTATCTATGCTACCAAGTAATGATCTACAAAAAGAGTGATACTTTCTAAACAAAACCTATATTTAAAATTAGGAAACCTGTGTAGTGAGGATTACATAAACTCATTTTACAGAACTAAAACAAGATACAATTTAGGTGACGTTTAGGCTCGGCCTTTTGACCATAGCATGTGATCTCTCCATCACTTCCTTTCCTCCCTGTCTCTCTACAAACTGAAGGACAGAAACCACTATGTAAACTTCAGCTAATCTGCATTGCCAGGACAATACCTTAAACACAGATCCTCAACATATATTTGTTAAAAGAATGAGTGAATGGATGCATGGATGAAAGCAATGGTCATCTAACACATAATATGAGATTTATCAATGCAAAATCATAAAAGACACATTTGTAAGTGTTCTCCCTTCTGAGATGATCTCTCCCTACTGATTTTCAGTAAGTGTGCCCCCCTCTGGCCTGCCCCTCAGTAGTCCAAGGTTGCAAGCAGGACTGTCTGCCTAGGCCCCTTTTTTCCAAGTCCAGCTACATGCATGAAACTAAATTTAATGGTGAATCTCATGGTGCTTATCCTAGCTTCCAAAATATTGCTTCTAAGAAATGACTTGAACCATAAAATTCAGGGGGTGGATGAGCTCCTTGGAGGTATGGATAGCAAACCATAAAACAGCTTAATCTATAAGGATCAAGTAATTCTATAGAATCAAAATGACATGTGAACCAACCCATCTTCACGCCCGCTGTGTGACAGAACGACCAGTGAGTTGGACCGCACCTCATTATGACCACTATGGGCATTTAAATTTTCAATCCACCTCAATATTAATTATGTGTCACTCATCCAGGCAGAAATCTGGTGGAGGGATTGTTAGTGTGCATGCAGACACCCCTCTTTAGTTAAGGGAACCGGCCCCCCACCAAGGAGCCCCTCCCCACCGTAGCTGTAAATGGGTTGCTAATCAGGAAGGCCTCAGGACAAAGGTAAGTGGGATAAATTCCTATTTACTGAATTAATATCACTGGCTCCCTGGGTGCCCTTCTCCTTGAGAGCACTTTTGGCAGCCTGATTCGGGATTTTTAATCTGGCACCGTTCTGAGACTGGGGATTTGGGGCCTATATTAATTTTAGATCCTAGTCTGTAGAGATTAGTCTATTCTGTGAACGCTAATGTCCTGGTGAAATCGTTTTCAGAAGCAAAATGCTTGCTGATCTGATCCATACTCTTCGGTGTGAATTCCACCTTAACATTCCATGGTAGGGATGAGTATGATTAATTCATTACCCAAGATTACAGCAGTATGCTAAAAGCTACCTGGAGGCATTTCTTTTGGTGTGAAATATTAAAGATTCAACATTTATATCAGTGCACCTAATTCATATTCCTGAGCCTGTGGGCTGAGAAAGGAACTTGGAAATATTCAGTCATTTTCTACATCCGTTGGTGAAAATGTTTAAGAGGATTATTGCTTTAATTACCTCATTGATAAGAACAAGGAGAACTCTATTCAGAAAGACTAAAATATGAAAACTCAAAGCCATAGTGTCTTTTATTTCTTAAAAAATGTTATAGATCAAGTTTTGACAATAGTGGACCTTGGGATACCTGAACAATAATACTAATAAAAGCTTTTCTGACAAAGAGAATGGCTAATACCNAAAATATAATCCAAGATATTAACTATGATTATCATGTTAAAATATAGATATGAAATACATCAAAATAATAAGGGGCTTTCAAAATGGTGGATGTTTTGGTGATTTTTTTTTTCCTTTCTAATTGTATAATCTCTCATAATGAGTTTATATTGCTTTCAAGATTTTCAAGGTATTTTAAATCAAAGGGTCAAGAAATTGAACCTCAGCACTGATGATTTGTAGAGGATTATTTGCCACAAACTTGTAACCATGGGGGCCTAAGCCTTTGAGAAATATAATACAGAAGGAGGGGGCCAGGGTGGGCCAAGAGTGAGCGAGCCATGGAGAGTTCCTACATTTGGAGAAGGAAGGGAATGTGGTGAGCAGAGTTGGTGGAGGACTGCCTCGAGAAAGAAGCACTGAAATGTGCATGAGTGCTGGCGGTGCTGAGAGAGGATGGATCTTGGGAGTATCACACCGTAAAGGAGGCCAAGGAGAAAAGAGTAAATAAAGGACTTGGCTATTGGCTCACTAAGCATTTCTCACCAAGGGCTTTCAATAAAGACAAGCTGCCTTTTAGAATTCAACTCAAACGCTTATGACTTTTTTAAAGTTAATTCCTATGGAATGCATTGCAATATTTTAACATGGGAAATGGAGTCTAGAAACTCAAAAAAGCAATTTGCCATGATACAAATTTTGTAAGCCTCTCCCAATGACCTTGGTCCTAAAAGAGACGCTGCTCTCCTGTGTCAGAGAAGGTTCTGGATCACTTTTCCAGCAGCCTTTTATCATCAGAAAACAGCTCACTTCATAAGGTTTATAACCTTCCATAAAACTGCAGAACATTTTATTCTTTTTTCATTAAGCCACCTTTGGAATCATTTTTATCCCTTTATAGTCTCTTCTTTAATTTATTTTTTCATAGACTAGAGGGAGAAAAAAATTCTATCAGTGGTCAAAATAGTAATTAGATAGTATAAGTCACAGCCTAATAGCTTGAAGGCACATGTAGTTATTAGTTATCTCCTCCATTTGCCTTCATCAGTGCATTCTTCTAACTCTCAAACATATCTGTACCTTCTTCTTAAGGCATGGAAAAAAGAAATTACCAAAATGTACATTTCCCAATTACAAGTTACTAATGTTTATGTATTTTTTTCTATTAAAGCATAATTCCCATGTTAGGAAAGCTCTTTACCAAATGCTAAGAAAAGCATGAATTAATAAAACATCAAGAGATTTTATTTCCTGTATCAAAAAATCATACATTTGCATAAAATCAACAGCTGAATCTTCCAGGAATGAATTTAATCACAAGGAGAGGACCATTAAAAAAAAAAAAAAAGAATGAAAGAAATGGTACAAAATAAATCTTAAAACCATGTTCAGGTTTAAAAAGAGAAAAATATCAGTTCTACTTATTCCTGAAGGATTTTTTTAAATCTTTT
>NW_017731391.1:3829177-3831653 GCF_001890085.2 Hipposideros armiger | reverse complement strand
GTGGGTAAGGAGGGAGGTAATTAGGTAGACGGTATTTCCTTTTCTTTTTTAAAATCATCAAATATACACTTAGAAGAATATGTAAAATATATTTGTCAAATTTTAAGGATAATTATAGAACAAATGCCTGTGTGACTGCCACCCACTCAAGAAACAGAATCATGTCAATCCCACCTATGTGTATCTCCTCTGTCCCCCAAAGTGGTCTTTATTAGAAATGTTTTCTAGAAGCTCAGGTGGAATGATGACTTAGATCTGCTGTTTCAAATCATGTTCCCACTAAAAGTTTTTGCCGAGCTAGAGACCGCATATAAAAGAGTCAGCACTGAGTAAAAAAAATAGTGTATTCTTCCCCAAATGGCAAAAATTCAAAGGTTTGTTGAAAATTAACTCCTTTAGGAATAGGCCTTGGGAGCAAATCATTGTGAGGCCACAGAAAAAGCTGGGTAAGTTACATATGAGTATATAGGAATATGTTAAAGGAATTCACATAGAATTAATGTTTGCCAATTCAAATTCTCAGGTAATTATTGAGCACCAACTGAATGCAGGATAGCATGCTGGGTGCTCTAGGATATGTGAATAGTGTTTAAAATAACCACAAACACACCGAAAGTTTCTGGAACCAAATACATTAAAAAGTTTTTTCTTTAAAGAGAAACTTTCATTTCTAAAGAAGGTATGTAGAATAAAATGACTCCCCAAATTGTTTTTTTTGTTTGTTTGTTTTTTACTAAGATTACCTTTTTTGGAGGAGTAATCAAAAATTTGGAGGAGTAATCAAAAAGAGTGATGTTTTATAGACGCACTTAGGGAAATTCTGTCCAAGGATATCAACATATGTCATCAGTTAAGTATTTATAGATCCCCAAATCCAATTTGAAGTTGTCTAGGACACAAAAATTCAGAAAAAGATTTTTCTGACATATGAAGATCTTTTGAGCCCTCAAGAGCAATCTGCAATGTGATTGGGTCACTGCTCCCCATTAGAACTGGCCTCTACTGTAATTTGGTGCCATTGTGGCATACTTGAGTAGAAAGAGCCCTGGCCTCTGGCTGAGGTCAAGGTGACCTTGTACAAGATAACCAACCTTTTGGAGCCCCAGTTTTGTCATAGATAAAATAAAGGATTCAGACAGGATTATTGCAAAGTAACTAAATTAGCATGGGTTAATCTATATTTAAGAGTTGAAATTACTCAAACTGGCTTTGATCTCAAAGTAAATTATCTAAATTGAATGAAATCATGCAGTAGACCTATGACATTTTAATGTTGTTTTAGTTTTGTTGTTGTTGTTGTTGTTCTACTGATTGTTTAATCAAATGTAAGCATCTCCTCCAAACCTCAGAGAAAACACCACCTGGTGGAACTTTTTTGTAAGCCATTGTGCAGTTTTGCTGTTCAGTCCTGGAAGGTGTGAGATGAATTAGAACCAAATTTGGGCATGGCATAGCAAAACAAGGTATCCTTGTTTACTAGATTTCTCTTCACTCTACATAAGCAAGTAGTTAAGCCTTGTCAGACCCGGAGGGTAATTTGTCAAAATAATGTGTATTTTTCTGTTTCAGTGTTAACTCCCATTACATATTATTAATAGATTATTAACCTAGCGTAAATAGCTTAGGGAAAACCATTCAGTTAGATTTGTTTGTTTTCTAACATTCTAATGGGGCAAGAAAAAGTGATCATAAACTACTGAGCAGTTATACATGAAGTATAGGGCATTTAAACAAATCTGGCTCGTGGAATTGAAGTCATCCTGTACCGACTGACCATGGCACTGTGTCTTGGGGGCACCATCTATAGCGTGTATTGCTTTCGCTGGGCCTCCTTCCCCCACAAGAAGTGAAACCAAGAAGCCTGCAGGACCTAAGGGACGTGAACAAAATTCAATAAATGTGCAGGCTTATTGGGGAACCCAGCCCCCTTCCCCAAAAAATCTAGCTCATCTCATAAACTGACCAAAGAGGATATTATGTAATCAATTACAAATTATGAATGCCAAGAAAAAGTATTCTAACTCAAAGATGGTAGCAGCACCCTGGAGAATATATCTACAAAATATGAAAATGGAAATGGAAAATGTGTATTTGACCAACTTCTTTAGTTAGAGTGAAGAAAATATTAATAAAAGGACCATGTTTCATCTGACCTGAGTTATTAGAAGACTTGTAGATATTCTGGCCTTTCAGAAATACGCCAATCTTAGTTGGGAGAAGAGTGGAAAGTGCAATTTTGCATTTAAATGAAGTATTCAATTACTTGTTTTCTTTCTGGAGAAGTGTGGTCTGGGCATCATGTGCTTTGGTGACAAGAAAATACCAGGCCAGTTAGTAATAAAGGTCTGCTTTTATGCTGGAGTCATGACTCTGGGGAATAAGAAGATCAAGATGCATTTTCACGGTTAAACATAAACAATCACTTTGGGGTGGTTGAAGTCTCCGCAAACACTGATGTTAAAATTTAAAAAGAGAG
>NW_017731391.1:3766643-3828847 GCF_001890085.2 Hipposideros armiger | reverse complement strand
ATTCCTGCTGGAGTGGGTATTTACAAGTGTATACCTTTCCTTTGCTTGTGAGCACAGAGCACCTGGCACTAATACGAGATGCGATCACAAAATACAGTGAATGTTTAAATAAAATATTTATTACAGTAAAGGACACATTGCCATTAATCCCCCTCAAATTTCTCCCCCTCTAGTCATCATCATTTCTTCACAGTATAATAACATGCATTTGCCTTTGAATTGTTTGGCAGACTGGATTCTATATTGAAGGTATAATATCGAAGGTCAAAGTTCAAATCTGGAATCTTTAAAAACATAGGTCATCGATTTCTTAGGATTATTCTTAGGAAAGCACATGGAGTTTCTATTTGGAGGAGAGGGGTGCTGGCGACTTGTATCACCGCTCTTCTTCGTCGCACTGATAGATTTGCCTGTGACTATAGAGAGTAAATGTAGTCCTAGGTCTGTGATTTAGGAGATTCTGTAGACTTTCATTGCGCATTAAGTTTGCGTTCTGATATTGCACATAATTTCTATCATTGACTACAAAAGGAAAAACACCCTAATTATCTGGGGGCAGGTTTGTTTTGTTATGTGTGCATTTGAATATAGACGTAAGAAAAATATTCTTTGAGATTTCTTCCAAGATTGGAGAAAATTTGATTGGCACCTCCTTTCACGGGAAAGAAAAAAGAACACATACCTTGTGCAGAACTTTGCACCATTTCAGAGAGTAAAGGTTTTACCTCCCTTTTGAAGACACAGGAAAAGTATTATTGGAAATTAATTTCAAATAGATATCTTGTTTATAATGAAAGACATTCTGCCATAACTCAGAATGTCTTTTTCAGTCATCTAGTAATCAATAGAACAGAGATTTCCTAGAAATTTAAATGTAATTTTTAAAAAATGTATAAATCAATCTCTTTTTTCCCAATTTGTCTTCATTATAAAACTTGAAATGAGTAACCCAAGTTTAAAAAAATGGCCCCCTTAGGGCCGGCCGAGTGGCTCAGTTGGTTAAGAGCTCGCTCAAGAGTCTGAGCTCTGAGCAACAGCGGCTCGAGTCCAGCCCGAGCTGAGTAGCCGCTGAGCTGCCAACAGGTGGCAGGATGGCTCAGCTAAAAAAAAATAAATAAATAAAAATAAAAAATAAAAAAAATGGCCCCTAGATAACAAAATCACACTTGAGAGTGAAGCTCCATCATTAAAAATTGCACATTTTTAAATAATATAAGTTGCAGAACCACATTTTTAAAACTTGAAAAGAGGAAAGAATTATCTATAATTACCTCCCTCTAAAATAATCACTATTCACATTTTAATTTTTCTTCATTATTTTTCATCGTTTTTGAGAGGCAGAATCAAAGCATATAAGCTTGTCTCTGTATTTTCCACAAACACTATAACTTTAAGTTTTTCTGTGTTACAACATCATATTCATAGCCATCTGTTTAGTGGCTACACTGAGTGGATTACTACATTAATTTAATCATTTGTTTGTTGTTGAACTTATACGTAGACATGACCAAACCTCTTAAACTGCATATTTGAACAAGAATCAGTCATCACTGGAAAATGTAGTGAACTTACTAAGTAACAAAATGAATATACTGCAGCCAAGATACCATGACAAGCAGTGTCCCCTGTCGGTGGTTTAGCGCAAGCAAGCATCTTGCCTCACATTCCCACGACACCTATTATTCTTGTTGGGTTGATTTGAATTGCGTTTTCCTCTGTCTGCCTCTGTTATCAGTTGAGGACCAAAGAGGGAAGCTTTTTCTATCTCTCCACATCTTCAAAGTTTCTTTTTGTTTCTCCTCTGTTCTTGAAACTCCACTAGAGCACCCTATCCTCTCAACCCTTACCTTACATAATCCACATCATCTGTCTCTACTATGAAAAAGCATAATGCATGCTCACGGTCCAAAAATGTATTTTTTTATGTGAAAAAATTTGAAAGTAAGCTTGGCAGTAATTTCTCCGCCATACATATGCATTGCTCCTGTAGAAAATTAAGAGGCGAGCCTCGGTCCACAAGGTATAGCTGGGCGCTCTTCCCTGGGGGGCGCTGCTGGCCCATGAACAATATGACAGGATCTAAAAATTCTGTTCACAGCAATGGACAGTTCATTCCTTCTGTGATTTAAAAGTTTTTTTTGGTGCAAACTTCCTCAAATATATTACAGAGGAAACAGGTTCTCTGGATAACAAATTTGAGAATCACCAAATACTATGGCCATCTGGTGGAAATTGTAGTGAGGGGTCCTGCAGTTAAAAAAAAAAAAAAAGCCTTTCTCATTTAGTTTCACCCAGCACTTAACCAGGTTTATTTCTCTCCGGGATCCTGTTTTCATGTTAAAACCTATCATTTAATGTATTGTGGAACTAGTGTACCTAAAACCTACAATAGTGCAGTTGAATATAATGCAGTACCATATTTTAGGTTGACATCTTTTTTTTAAAAATGACACCTTTATCCTCGTTCCTTCATTTATATTACACAGTATTAAGCACCTACTGTGTACAAGTCCCTGGGTTTCGCGTGACCTTCTTCTACCACAACCACAACCTGGATAGTTAAGAAAATGATATAACAACCCCACAGGCACCTTTACCAGGCGATTTATCATTGAAAAGGAGGACAGACTTGTTTGTCAGCAAAACCTTCCATGTTGGCGGTGCTCCAGGGAATACGGCTCATAAAGGAAGTCATCTCCACTCACCTTCAGGGACTCTTGTCTGGCAATGCCCAGAATTTACCTCTCTTTGGGAGAGTTGTAGATTAGTAATCGTGCAAGAAGGATTTTCCTCTCCTTTCATCCATCCCCAAGTGGAGCAGCAGCTGCTAGGTATCAGACATAGGCTTCCTTTCAACACGGGGGATTAAAAGACATGTGGCAAGAGGCTCTATTTCAAAGAGCTGGTAGAAGATGATCAATGATCCAGGAAATCAAAGTTGAGGAGGGAATATCGGTGCCTTGAAATGTTCCCTAGAGCTCTGACCCCATGAGGGTTTTAACTAAATGGCTACTTAGTTTATTGGATTTACCCATGGCACATATTTAAATGAAATGGATGGAGGAAAGAACCTCTACGCTACATGACAGAAAAATGACGAAAAGCTTTTGAGGGTCAGGGAACATAGCACAATCACTTTAGACTAGTGGGAAAATGAAATTGTTCTCAGGACCTTGTAGACCTGATGGTACTATCAATTTTAAAATGGATATAGTGCTTGAGAATGTGTATGTTTCATTCTAAGTGACTATGTACTGAATTATAATAGCTTTGGGCATCCACTTAAGAACTTAACGAATGAGTTACATGAAATGTTAATATCATTAATACCAGAGGAATTATTTATTTATTACTATCATCGCATGCTATAGAGCATAGCTTCCAAAATCTTTGGCAAAAAACAAAAACAAAACTTAGTGCTATATCAGTGATTCTTATGAATAAATGATTCAGCAATACTGAGCTGAAAGGAAAAGGTTGCCAGTCATAGAAATTAATTTTACATCCCCAATTCTTTCTGTTTAATTTTCAGCCAATTTCATCATCTATATAATCCATACTATTTCCATAGTAGGAAATAGTATTTGAACTTCCTTTAGCAAAGTTTCATGCCTACTGGATAGGCATGAAAGAGCTCTAGCTCTTGATGTGATTTAAAAAATCAAATGGGATATTGTCCAGGTTCAATTTACACATTTTACTATGAAATGAAAACCTAATAATATACCTAATAACAATGCACTAAATTCCTAAATAATTTGATGAGGTGGCATTTTCAGGGATTGGGAGTGATATGTTAGAAAAGTAATAATCTCTGAGGGATGAGTGTGTGTGTGTGTGTGTGTGTGTGTGTGTGTGTTGTGTACACAAGTACGCGTGCACGTGCACATGCATGCAGATGGATGGATAGCAGTTTCCTGAATCTGAGTTCAGTTTAAATGTACTCTAAAAATTGCCAATGGAGAAGAAACAGAATTTCAATTGTGGATAAGATATAACTAATAAAAGCACTTAAAATGACGTTAACTGAAAAATAAAAAGATAGTGTCACCCAGGGATGACAAATTAGAAGACCTAATCCTATTCTGGCTTTCTGTCGATATCCCAAATGACCATAGCAAAGTTACAATCTCAGCCTTGTTTGTACCTGTCAAGCAAAACCACAGTGCAATCCCATTTGTATGGACAGCATAACAACTCATCAAATAGTATTTGAGAACTATGGCATAGAGAATGTCCTCGCATAACGTCGCTTTGTTCATCATTGTCTTGTTGTGTTGATGAAATGTAGGAACTGAACTCTTGTTTATATCAATCAGCCTACAGTAAAATTGGTTTCCTTATACATTGCTTGCTTAGCCTACTGCTGCTGTTAAGGGAGGCCTGCTTACTGTAGTTAGAGGGTTGATCTGGGAATCAGAAAACCTAACCTGCAGGTCACTTAACCTGTTTGGGCCTCAGACTATACAGTGGGAGCACACACCACGTCAGAGGTTTTCTTTAATGTCTCAAAGCAGCAGAGGCTGATTTCCCAAGAAACCTTGCACGGATTGTCAATATGTAAAATAGACGAGAGTGGAACTGCCCTTGTTGAAACAAAGGCAGTAGACTTGCTCAGAGCCCCAATCACCCAGCATCCCTCCCATGCCCAGGTCTCTTATGGGACAACAGGTTTGGAATCCCTAACCTAGAATTTCTTAAGATTGGTCAACTCTAAAATCCTATGATTGTATCATGGCTAAATACATCTAAGATCAAAACTGTTCACAAAACTACTAAGAGATGTAAATGAATTTTTTTGGTGTATGAAAATTAGTAATATCTCTATGTAATATTTTAGTCTCTTAACTGGGATGTATCAGAAAAGTAAATGCTAACATTCTTATTCCAAAGATAAACCAAGAGATATACTTATTAAAATTTCTGCCCCATTTCAAGGTAACATTTTCTTTGAGATTATTTTTCCCCCATTACTAATATAATTTAAATTATATTTATTTTTTCGCATTACTAATAATTGGGCAACCAATTATTTTATAATTATTTTAATAAGAAAGAATACAAAAGGTTCTCTGAAATAATAGTTTTAATCTGCTGTTGATTATAAAGGTTTTCTTGTGGACTAGTGGTAGTCATTTAATTTTAGAAAGAAAATTGATTTAATATTTTATTCCATTGGCACCTCACTTGAGCAGCATGAGTGATGGCACAGACACAGAGACAGAGTTCTAGAAAAATACACTGCTAACAGTAAATATAAGTTTTTGTGCCCCAATTTGCACATATATATATATGTATATGTAATGTTATTGACTGAATTGTGATCCCAAGATTCATATGTTGAAGCCCTAATACCCAGTACCTCAGAATGTGATGATATTTGGAAATCAGGCCTATAAAATGATTACATTAAAATGAGGCCATTAGGATGGGCCCCAATCCAATCTGGCTGGAGGCCTTTTAAGAAGAGAAATTTTGGACACAAAAAGAGATACTAGGGATTTGAACACACAGAGGAAAGACCATATGAGGACACAGAGAGACAGTGGCCATCTGCTAGCCAAGGAGAGAGGCCTCAGAAGAAACCAAACCTGCTGACACCTTGATCTTCAACTTTTAGCCTCCAAAACTGTGAGAAAATAAATTTCTGGTGTATAAGCCACCTAGTTGTCAGTATTTTTTTAATGCAGCCTTAGCAAACTAACACTCTGTGTTTACACATACGTTGGCACACCCTCATACACTATAGACAAGAACATATCCATCTATCTGGGTGCTCATGTACACACACACGCACACATGCACCCCTCAGAGATTATTACCTTCCTAACCTATCATTCCCAAACCCTGAAAATGCCACCTTATCAAGTCATTTAGGAATTTAATGCATCGTTATTATGCATGAACAGATGTTTTCATTTCATAGTAAAATGTGTAAGTGGAACCTGGACAATACCCCGTTTGTTTTCAAAATCACGTCCAGAGATAGATCCCTTCCCTGTCTGCTCAGTTTGCTAAAGGAAGTTCAAATACCGTTTCCTACTATGGAGGATTATATAGAGATGATGAAATTGGCTGAAAATTGAACAGAAAGAATTTGGGAATGTAAAATTAATTCTATGATTAGCAACCTTTTCCTTTCTGGTTCTTGGACTGATAAGACGACAGTGCTGAATCACAAAGTCCACATGTTTGATATTTGACAGCAAGCCAGAGATTTCCTCTGCAAATTTAGCAACACTGATCTCTTTACACTAGGTTTGTGAGCCTGTCCAACTGTTGGCCTCATTATTTGATGAGTTTATTATTACTGGGCATGGAGCCTCATAGGATATTCTAATCTGGAACTTGAATTACATGACATTTTTATTATTTTTTAAGAGACAGTTACAAGTTGGTAAGATTTATGGAATATGGACCCTGCAAATCCCTATTTGATGCTCTGAGTGCACACAGAGAAATACTAGAATTAGTCCTTCTCTATGTAGCGCTTGCTGTCTACTTTGGAATTGTGAGCCTATCTAGTATGAGTCAAAATTATGCCTGCTCCTTGGATTCTGTTTTCTTGTGTTAATTCAAACTGTGATTAAAATAGGTTCATAACTGGTTTATAGCCTCCTTTACAGAATTTTCATTGTAGCTCAAGGCCTGGAAATAGCAATTTAATTAGAGATTTACAGTCTTGCATTTCATAGTGGTAAATGTCTTGTGACTATTTAGACTGTTAGTGAAGTTTCAATATTTTGGGCTTTCCTTTAACTGATTTAATATTTTCCTTTTCTGGAATCTATTTCAGATTCCAGCAGATTTGAAACTCTTATTCCGGATGAAAATAGTACCCATGATGCTTTATTTTGAAGCTAGTTCTAAACCACCCCCCAGAAAACTACCATGTCATAAAAATTCACTGTTAATTTTTCTTCCCTAGAAAGCATTAATAATACAAAACTTTAAAGAAAAACACTCTCTTTGCTCTTCACTTAACGGTTTAATTGCTATACAAGTGGCTGTGTGTGTATATATATATATATATATATATATATATATATATATATACACACACACACACACATACATACATATATATGTATGTATGTGTGTATATATGGATGTATATATGCATACATACACACATATACATATATACACATATATATGATATATGTGTGTATGTATATATATATATATACACATATGTCTGTGAATTTTATTTGAGAAAGACACTTTAAAAATTATCTACCTTTTATATGTGACTATTTGGTCTTAATATATTTCTTTTACATAAATGTATACTGTTCTAGAGAGTATTGTTAGCACGTGTTATTCCAACTGTTTAATTAAAAGAATGTCTGACGAGCAAGTAATATCAGCAAGAACTGGTGCCAACCACAACCACAGCCACCCTCTGCTTAGGTCTTCCAGCAGAGAAGGAAACACTGGGTCACATCTTTAGTAACGAGGCCTGTGCCTTTGGCTTTGGCTCCACCAGGATCTACAGCAACCTCAAGTGTACTTGGTTTATACACATGCACACACACACACATGCACACACATGCACACACGTGCACACACATGCACACACTCATACACACATGCACACACACACACACAGGTGCGATAATACCCGAGTCCCCATGTGACACTCACAGGTACTTACACATAGACTTCAGTTAGCTCCCCTGCTTTCTCCCGCTCTGTCTGCTGCTGAGCCCCCTAGTGCCTTGAGTGTGTGTCTGAGCTGTTCTCAGGCCTGGAAAACCAGCTCGGCCTCTGCTGAAGCCTGGGGTGCTGCCTCCTGGGCTATCTGGGCACTTTCTTCTTAGCAGCAGAAGGGCCTGTCCAGTCCTTGTTCTGGATGCAGGTCTGTCCTACCCACTCACTCTGCTACATGCTGTCCAGATCAAGTTCAACAAGCATCGCAAAACTCTATACATCTCCCACCCTGTTCCCCTTACACCTCCCATAAAAAAATAAAAAAAAAAAGAACAAGACTATATTCCATAGTGGAGAGGCTTCAAAGCTCCCAACATCTAACCAAACTTTTTGCAAAACAACCATTTCATTTTTCCTTGCTGTTTTATTTTAACTCGATCACTTTGGGATTCATTCGTGAGTCCTGGAGGACCTAAGCCTACAGTTTCTTGGTATCCAATTTGAACTGAACAATCCAGTATTTTCCCTTTGTTTGAAATATAAATTGAGGACATATCAGTCTTGGAAATGTGTCCTTTACTTGCATTGCCTTATTGTCACATATGTCCTTGTGCTGTGCATGAGTGTGTCTACTTACCCTCTGAGACACGAGCATGTGCCATGCTGGCACGTCATGGAGGACACAATGTGTGCAGCCCAGCACTACCCTACACACAAGCTTTTCAGCCCAGCACAAATCCACACTGGCTTTGTACACTAACCAGCCAGTCTCTAACTATGAGGAATGGCAAATATTTTATCTCACACATGTACAATTCAAATGGAGTTAACTATTGTGCAGTTTCTATCTTTCCCAAACCCCCAGGAAGCTTTTGAGTTAAGGACTACTTGGCAACTTTATAAAAAAATTTCAAAAAAAATGGCTGCCTTAAATATTTTTTTAATTCCAAATTTCCTTGAGGAAAATGCTGTCATTAAGTTTTTCAGCATAAAAATTATATTTACTTTATAAAAGAAATATTTACCCAATCATGTGGAGAGTGTATTTGCCTTTGAAACACTGAATATAAACATTTCAGAAATTTCACATGTTGTTTCCTTAAAGGTTTGAGTTTAGCTGGTTGTGAGAAATTTTTTTCTTTTGCTGAATCTGGTTGTTTTCAACATGGAAAACAGCTCCCTCCAAATCCTGTTTATGAGAAAGTCACTGGCCTAGACATGTTCATGACCCTTGAGAGGACAACATTTCTTCAGAAGTGGAAAGTTTTGGGGGTTTTTTAAGAAAAAATCTACTGGCCTAAATTGGTTACATTTGTTTTCATATTGTTTCAATTTCAGTATGGAAAGCCTGGATGGAAGAAATTTTTGTTTCTTAGGGTAACTTCTATATTTATGGCTAAAATGAGTCTCTAAGAAACACTTTTCAGAGATTTTTTTAATGTGCATTTCTAGTTTTAAAGCAAAAAAAACCAGTTTTTTTGAGAGAGAGAGATTTTTGCAAAGCCCTCCAATTTCATGGGAAGAATACAGTGTGGTGTAAATTGCCATTGATAAATTCACCATAAAATATGTAAATACCATGGGTAATAGTTATAACTATTGACAAATCTTATCAGATGTGATTTATATTTCTATTAAATCTGAATGATAGGCACCTTGCTATACACAGAAGCAGTGTCACTTGCCAAGGCACTGTTATTGTTATTTCTCAATATTAGTTCTTACCCAAGGGCCTTCTCAGCCTCTCACGAAAGTGACCTTTTGGCTAGCCAACACACAGGCAGATCCAGGCACATCTGAACCCTGGTCTGAAAAAGCTCTGGTTCATGTGGAGATCCTGCTACATATATTCTACAGATCATCCTGTCACCACAGGCTGTGGAAATATTTGCCAGGTGATTAAGATGGGAGATCTGAGCTATCAAAGAGCATCGGTAATAATCTAATACTGGCTTTGCTATTTCTCTATAAATAACGATCTTTATAGCCTTCCTGATTATCTGTGTCCAGGGAGGGTAAAACATGGTCTTGACCCTCTTAAGAAGAATGTGTTTGCAGTATCAACCATTTAGGATCATAATTAAGCATTTAGTACCCCATTCACCATCTCAAATACCAAGGTTTTAAGCTCTTTCCTTGGTAAATATGATTCATTATTTACTTTGGGTGACTAGAAGGGCTCTTATTCATTTCCTGTTATACTAAGCTCATTTGTTACCTTTTAATAATGACATTCAAACCCCTCTCTAGAAGATAATCTTTTCCCTTTTGAAGAAGTGTGTTGAGTTTTTACAGTTAGAAACCATCCCCATTGTTGAATACCTGGTGCGGTCATCTGTGTCCAGTAGCACAGAGGAGCATTATCTCCAGGGTCACACCAAGAAATGTGGCTACTGTGTCTTCAGTTATTTCTACGTCGTGGCTAGGTTTCATGGGGCATTATTTGTTATTCCTATCATGATTCATAAGTCTTCAAGGAGAGTAAACAGGACATTTCTCCTACAGCTTCAATGTCAAGTGCTTTGGGTTTCTGTTCATCTCCCACATGCTTTAGACAATGTTCCTTACACTGATATTCTCGCCATCTACGTGAATATAAAGGAAAACCGGATCCTGTAAGAGTTGGGATTTCCACAGAGAGATGTGCCATCTAGATTTAAAGCATAGCTTCTATTTTCCTAATAACTGTAATAACAAATAATGGCAAAATGGTTTGTGTGAGCTATTTCCCAGCATATGATCACTGTCCCTGAAAGGCAAAATGCCTGTGCTCCAGCCGGGGTAGCCGCTGACGTGCCAAGCTGCTCCTGAGAGTAGCTGGCATGTGTTAAGAGATCTGACTGACTCACCTCCTTGCCTCCAGTCATTGTATCACCTGCTGCCTTTAGCCCATGACTTGACTGAGAATACTTTTGAGAATGGTTTGGATGCAAAAGCAATAGTATAACATAAAAACAATGTCTTTCCTAGTCTCAAACCGTGGCATTAACTACTAGATTGAATGCCACTTTTTGGTCCGTGCTCCCCTTTCTGTTTACATGCGAAAAAAATTAAAGCTTGGTTGACCTTCAGGATCTGAAAAGAGGACATAGGGGAAGCAGTGCTGAGTTTAATTTAATGTTCTGTAACAAACAAGGAGGAAAGATAGAGAGATACCGATTTTGAGGGAAATGTTAATTATCTAAAGCTTAATTACAGATAACATCATGAGGAGAATACATAAAAGCCTTGAAATGCAGCCAAAGCATTTCCCTAAGAACATTAAAAAATGATTGTTGTTTACAATTCACAAATCGCACAGACATAAAGCTGAGATGGAAACACAGAGTCAGGCTTGGAGTAAGAACCCAACCTGCTCTTTTAAAACCAGTTCAGAAGGGAAGTGACAGCACTGCATTTAGCTCCTGTTTTAGAAGTCAACGAGATCCTACACATTTCCCTTTAAAATAAAAATTAGCAGGTCACCGGCCAACACACGGAAGTAAAATTCCAGGAGATGATACAACCCAAGTAAAACCAAATAATTTATGAGCTCTTAGAATGGAAACTACAAATAAAATAGGATTCGCAGACATTTATCTCCATGTACAATAAATACAATAGACCTAAAGGAAGCAAAATGTGTACATTCCTGTCACTTCATCACTAAATCCATATGGAAATCTACCTTTTCACTTACCCAAATGTAATTTTCATTTGATGCAGCAAAGGATGGTTTACATTTATCTCTTGGGTTGTTGGGAAAGTCATGACGCATTTTTGCATTGAAAAACAGAAATACGTCATGACTTTCCCAATGACCCAATAGTTGATTCTTTGGAGATTCTTTTTTTTTTTTTTTTTAGTTAGTATCTACTCATGTCCCATCACCCTTAAAGGTGAATTTCAGGATAATAGAATGTGGCATTTGGAAGAAGTTTGCTTTTAAGGAGGGTAAGGAAATGAGTACCGGGCAGTTCCTAACCGCCCAAAGCCAATGAGACAATGTTCTAGGGAAGAATGAAGTCATGGGTTCCAGGGTCTTGAGTGCACACAGGCCAAGAGCTCCTGGCTCAGGCAGGCTGGGCCTTGGGGTGGTGCCTTAGCTTAAGGAGAGGCGTTGAGGAAGCTTCCAGAGTGAGTAGAATTACAACCAGAGCCCTCAACACTTGGTACCTTTTCAAAACAATGGGGATATAGTGAAATTTTTTTTTGTAGCCTAGGGATGTGTGTGCGCATACGTGTGTGCTTGTGTGTGTGTGTGTGTGTGTGTGTGTGTACGTACATACATACATATACAGATTTGGGTGAGTGGCAGGAGAGAGTTAGATTATCAAAGGAGAAAGAGAGTGAGAACTATGAGTAGATTAATTCACATGTTTGTTGAGAGAACAATCAGAGACACAATGATGACATTTTGTTGAGTTTGGAGAAAGTTTGTTTAAAATTTTAGCTTGATAAACATTTATTGAATGAATGAATGAATAACTAAAGAAATTGGAGGTCTCTACTGACAGCTACTGAGATGGAGTTGCTATTTGTCCTTTATTTACTTCTTTCTTTTCTCTTCATTCTCTGTTCTTTTATTATTATTAAGGAGAAATTCATAGAACATAAAGTTAACCATTTTAAAGTGAACAATTCAATGGTATTTACTCACAATAGTGTGCAACCACCATTTCTATTTAGTCCTAAAACATTTTCGTCATCCCAAAATTAAACCCAGAGTGCATTAAACAGATACTCCCATTCCCATCTTCCCCCAGGCCCTGGCAACCAGCAATCTGTGTTCTGTCAGGCTTATTCTGGATATTTTATATAAATGGAATCACATAATACGTGACCTTTAGTGTCTGGCTACTTTCATTGGATCTTTGGAAAAGTCATGACGTGTGTTTGCAACAGATGGCACTAGTTCAGTTTTGGAAGTATTGGAGTCATTCTCATCTATGTTATTGCTATGTCATTTGACAGCTGATGGTCCTAGCTTCATTCTGAAAAAAAATTGAGCGATTTTGTTGAGTTTTGGAAATTTTATAACAAGTTGAAGATGGAAGACCAAACTGTGCATTTTTGCCATATTTTATTGTTTTACTTCCATAATGGGAAGAACGTGCATCAAGTTTGTGAAAAGTTGCATAAAGTTTATGGTGACACTACTCTACAAGAACGTCAGTGCCAACGATGGTTCACGAAATTCCGTGCTGGTGATTTTGATCTTAACGACGCTCCTTGGTCAGGGAGGCCCACTGAAAATGACAAAATAAAGGCATTGACGAGTCAAACCCACATCACACGACATGAGAGATTGCAGAAACATTGAACATCCATCATTCAAGTGTTCACAACCACCTGAAGAAGCTGGGATATGTAAGCAAGCTTGATATTTGGGTTCTGCATGAACTCAAAGAAGTTCATTTGACGGCTCGTATAAACATCTGCAATATGCCCATTACACATGAGGAAAACAATCCTTTTTTGAAGTGACTGATAACTGGTGATGAGAAGTGGATTCGTTTACAACGATGTGGTGCACAAACGGTCTTGGTCCCAACATGATGATTCGCCTCAAATGACATCGAAAACAAACATTAATCAGAGGAAGGTTAGTCTCTCAGTGTGGTGGGATTTTAAAGGTGTGTTTTTCAAGCTCCTACCAAGGAACCAAACAATCAATTCAAATGTGTACTGTTGGCAGTTGGACAGTTTGAATGAATCCATCATCCAGAAATGTCCAGAGCTTGTTAATTGTAAAGGAGTTGTATTCCATCGCGACAACGTAAGACCACATATAAGTTTGATCACCCGTCAAAAATAACTGGAGCTTGGATGGGATGTGTTGCCACACCCACCATACTCACATTACCTTGTGCCATCAGACTTCCACTTGTTTCACTCTCTTCAAAGCTCTTTGCATGGTATAACGTTCAATTCAGATGAGGCTGTAAATCAGCACCTTGTTCAGTTTTTCGCAAATAAAGACAGATCCTTCTATGAACAAGGAATTATGAAGCTCACTGAAAGATGGCAAAAGGTTATCAAACAAAACGAGCAATACGTCATAGATTGAGCTTTGTTCTTTATATAAATAAGTGACCTTTGAAAACATAGACAAAATACGTCATGACTTTTCCAAAGACCCAATACTTAGCATAGTATTTTAGAGGTTTACCCACCTTGTAGCATATATCAATACTTCACTCCTTTTTAATGGGTGAACAATATTCCACCAGATGGATGCACCACAAATTTTTATCCATTTACCTCTTGGGGGGCATTTGGGTTGTTTCCACCTTTTGGCTTTTGTGAACAATGAACAAAACTTCTTTGACACTGTTTTATAAGATAGTATTGTAGAAAGAGATTACAGAATCAAATAGGGGTAAACATTTAAAAAAGGGTATTTAAACCACTTTTTTGTACTGCATAAACAGGGTCTTTAATTCAGAATGTTTCCAGTAGTTTTTCTAGATAAGTTTTAGGATTCCTTATATCATTTGGCAATCAAAAAAGCCCCTACATGTCTCAGTAGAATACTAGGTTGGGGAAGGAGGGGAGACAAACTTGATTTCAATGACTGTCACAGAAGCCTTAAAACTAAGGCCCCATTCAGTAAAATTGTGGGACCCACACTCCTGCTGGGGGTCCTGGTGACCCAGCGCTCTTCTTGGCAGCTACCCAAAGCAGCCACAGAGCTGCCCCCAACTTGGCTGCTGTTCTCACCAAAGTGGGGAACCTTTGGCTCACCCCATCACAGCCTCCATCTCCTAAGAGGGGGTCCAATAAGTCTTTGACTCTATAGCCCCACCTCTTGTGGAACTCAGGGGTCCTTGAAGCAGTCATCAGAACCTCCCAACCCTACACCCCCAGCCCGCACCCCCTAGCCCGTTACCAGTCAGGGCTGCAGGAAGAACCCCAGATGAGTCTCCTTGAGGAAGCTTCTCTGTTAATCTTGGACCTTCTTCACAGGGTTTGGGGCAGCCATTGCTTCCGCTGTTTTTTTTTTAAATTTTTTTTATGTAGATATAATTGACATATAACATTATGTTAGTATCGGGTATACTGTTCCCATTTATTTTTAAAAGAGACTTAATCCAGTTTTGTTTTCTTTTTACAAAGTTATCACCCCAGACCCCACCTACTCATACAGTAAGGATTTCAGGCAGCCATTTGGTGCCCAGGCTCCCACAGGAAGCGTGTGGGTCAGGGAGGCACTCCCTACCTCAAACAAGATTAGCTTTCATTGCTTCATAGTCTTTTTAAAATTTTAAATTATTTCCAATGAGGTACAAATAAAATAGTCTAATTGCATATCTATCCAGAATCCCATGGCGAAGAAAATGTATTGATGAAAAACCTAAGTGATAGATTGACTTAGGAAGGTCAAGACCTCATTCATCTTAAACTACACTTGAAAATTTTTAATTAAAAACATTTCTATTAGAAATTTAAATTAAAAAATAAATTAAGAATTTAATTTATTAAAAATACATGTTAAGTGAAATTGACATTTTTTCATTTTTTAAAAAAGTGTCAGAGGAAGGCATTTGCAACTGCTTAAGGGAGGTGTTGACAAGTTTTGAATGCCCTGGCCACTCCTCCTTAGGCGTAACCGTGACTGCCCTTCACTGTGTAGGCCCATTTCCTCCTATTAGGTCTTCAGATTTCCTCATGAAGGACGTTTTCCCCGGAAGTGGTGGCTAGCAGTGGGGAGTAATGTAGAGAATGAAGCTGAAGAGTACATTTGAGTCACTCAACCTGGCCATACCTTGAGAGCACACATCCTTGGGCCACGTGTCCTCGGGTTCACAGCTAGCTCCTTCTCCCATCCCTTCAGCAAACGATAATTGAGAATGTTGTCTCTCACAGGTCTTTTTCGGTTCTGTGATTAGTCCCTCAGCACCTCTGATTTCCTTGTCCAATTACAAATTACTGGGTTTTTTTGTTTTGTTGACTTGCAAGGTTCCTGGAATATTACAAAGAAGCATATTGCAGAAGGCTGGAGTGCATTTTGCTACTACAGCAGAATCAATAAAGGGGCCTAAACTGGCGGGATTACGTTTTACTATGGAAATACGCTATTTGCAAATGTTAAGAAGGAAAAGGAATTTTTCATCAATTCTAAAATCAGACTGCCTCTGTTAGGAAACTGTTATCTAAGCCTGAGTTAGAGTTACATGGAGAAATGAACTATCAATTTCACACATTCTGATTCAGAGATGTAGAAAGATTAGTGGATGATCCCACAGACACAGCACTTTTGAGGTCTTGTAACAGCGACATATAGTGTTACTTATCTTGTGAAAATTGCTGATCAATCGCTAAAAAACCTGAACAAACTTGCATGCATATATTCACAGTAGGTAGCACAGTGAAGGCTGTGTTCCTCTCTAACCTGGAAATTGGTTCCGATTAAGACCCAGTAACAGTACAATGTTTGGGGCCTTGTTTTTTTTTTAATTTTTTTAGATTTTTATTGGGGAATTGAGGGGATGGGAACAGACAAGTTGCTGTCATTTTGTTCTTCAGTCTAGTTGTGGAGGACGTTGCTTCACTGGCCCAAGTTGGCACCATCACTGAGCTCTTCTCTGGCGAGGCAGATCAGTCGCCGGCTTCTGGACAGCCGCTCACTGCGGCTGCTGGCCGCTCACGCTGGCTGCTGGCTACACACGGTAGCCCATGGCAATCCACTGCCACAGGAACTGCAGCCCACGCCGTCGTCAGCGACTCATGGCAGCCCAGCTCCAGGTTGAGCTGTTGTTCAGCATCTTAGCTGTGGAGGGCAGTGTCACTGGCCCTTATATGTGGGATCCGAACCAGGGCCCTCTGGCATCCCAAGCGAGTTCTTAACCATCACGCCACTCGGCCGGCGGGACCTTGTTTTAAATAAGCCCATTTGTGGAAACAAACGAAGACCAACCAAATGAGAAAAGCAAAGTTCTCATTTTTTCAGAGCTTGCTATAGCAAGTGAGTCAGCCCCCATCCTTGCATTTTGACAGACTCAAAAAGTCAGCCAGAGGAGTTTGAAAGCATCCTAGTGGAAGAAAGGACTTCTTTGTGCCCTAAGTGAGGCTGTGGGCATGGGGGAGCTATAGGCTGGCTAACTAGAAGCAGAACAGCCTAAATGTCTGATTGGAAGTATATATTTGGCTCTGTCTGGTTGGTCCTAAGTTGGAAGCCAGGACAAAAAATTGGGAAGCTGTCAGTTATTAATCAAGTCTTGGCCATTTTGAGTCAATTGTTACAGGGGTGGTGGTTTGGCTTCCTGGATTGTTACTACCGATACTGACTGGTCTGGCTTTCTACAAGTCTGACATAGCAGGCTGGCCTCCTGGGCTGGGTGCTGTAGGTAACAGGTTGGTTACCTGGTTCGTTTGCTGAAGCTATGGGTCTGAGCTCTAGTTTTACACATGGTCTGGTAATTGTCTGTTTGTATATTCAGTCTCTCATCATCCAGCTGAGTTCCCACATGCTCAGGTACCTTCCTGAAGAGTGCCCTCATCCAGGATTATTTGTACTTTCAGCCTTTCGGATGGCTGGGAGCAGGTGCTACAATAGCCAGTGCCACTGAAGGTACCTCCACTGGTATTGGGTGTGGTTACAAAGCAGGAGGCTTCGTCATCTGTGAGCAGAGCTGCTGCCTGGCTGCTCTGCCTGGACCAGTGCACCATACACTGTACTCCATAAAAACCTATCTCAGATCTAAGTGGCCCTGTGCTTCCTTCACAGAATTACAATAGGTATCGTGTATGGAAGCTTTACAACATGAATCATGATAAATACTGAAATTTGTTTTCTCACTTATTCCTCACAATAAAACTATGAGGTAGAGCGATACTACTGTTATTATCACCAATTTATAGATGGTGAAACTGAGGCTGGGAGAGGTTAAGTAATTTGTCAGTGGTCACATGGCTAGAAAATGGTGGGGCTGGTATGTGAACCTAAGTGGCTTTAACCCGCGTTGGACCATATGCTACGATGGGAGTGAGAGTGGACAAAATATGCCTTTTTATGTGCTGAGCATCTAAGGAAAAGCTTATAAAATGTGCATGAATATGCAAAGGAAGGTGTGGATCCCTTCTAAAGTCTCTTAGGAGGGCTGGTGACAATGGCTCATCAGTCAGAGTTCCCTGTGGGACCAGCACTCCAAGGATACAAAGAGGTATAAGAAATAACTCTTGCCTTCAAAGGTTTTATTTTCTGGTGGGGGAGCCCAAACTGACATGTGGAAAATTAAATGCTATCCTTTGTGTATATAGTAAGTAAAACAGGAACTAGAAAAATGAGAAATAGATAAGGGCAGAAAGTAGAAAGGATTTAATGAGAAGGGCAGGTAGGATTGAGCTTTAGAGGGCAAGCAGAATAGACAGGCATGGCTGGGGACAGAGAACATTCCAGAAAGGGCACAGCATGTGTACAACTATGGCGTGGGCAGGGTCAGTGACTATTCTGAATAACTGGAGGGTTGGAGAGCAATGAGGGGTGTATTTGTAGTGCGTAAGCCTGGCTAAGAATTATTACTGTGAGGACCTTGAAAGCTAAACAGAAAAAAACTGAAATTTATACATGGGATAAAATAGTGAGCAAATACACATTCTTTCAATAGAAAACAATATGATTAAAGCCATGGTTCAAGAGCTTTAGTAATGTCAGTGATATGTGAAACGTAGTAGATCAGAGAAACATGCAACCCAACGCCCATCTAGGAAGGTGCCAAAGTAATTCAGAATTGAGGTAATGAGATTCCGCATGGGTCAAAAATCTCAGGAAGGAAGATCTCATGGCTCCAGCTCCAGCAGTGTTGCTGGCAGGCAGCCATCAGTCGTCAAGTCTTGTTGGTCATTGTCTCAGCTGAGGAGAACCGCTAGCACAAGATGGCACCCCCTTCGGAGCAACTGCATCCAGTGACGGACAGGAGACATTAAAGACCCAGCTCATCTGCCCCCAGCTACTGGCAGCTTTGAGGGGTCTGTCCCACTTTCAGAACTCCCTGTGGGCTGACTGAGGTTGCCCTTGAGATGTCATCATAGCTTAGCTTCTCACTTCCTTCTCTTTCCTCCCTTCTGTGGGCGCTGATAACCGTGTAACCCTAAGGAGCTTCCAGCATGCTAATTTCCATCTCAGGGCTGCTTCCTGGGGAACCCAACCTGTTACACTTGAAGAATGGGCATATTGTTGATAGAGACCAAAGAATTGAAAAATACGCTGCTTTAGGAGTAGAATTTGCTTTAAAGAAGGCAAATTCCTTCTTTAAAAGAAGCCTCTGATATCATGCTCAAAATACACCCAGAACACTATGGCTGTGCATCATGAATTGTATCTTCTTTTTTCAAGAGATGAAAATAAAATTTGCTTTAATATTTTTTTGTTCGTTTTTTTAATGAAACAAAGAATAGATAATGAATTGTGTAGATCCCATTTACCTGGTTCATACTTGTACAACTAGCAGTTTATAGAAAAATAAGCTCTTCTCTATTAAGGTTGGAACTATCTAGCATGTATAAATTATTTGATGTTTTAAGTATTTTTTAAAAGCCAATTAGAAAAAAATAAAGGTTAGGCTATTTTCATAGTGAGCCAGAGTGTTTGGCAAATTCAGAACTATCTTCAGAAATTTAAAAAAAAATAAAAGTTATGTTTTAGAAAATTATTTAGTGATATGTAGAAAGTTTGTGACATAGTAAATGAAAATGAAGATTAAAAGGATAAAAGGATATATAGTATTAGTCCAACTTAGAAAAAAATAAATATATTTTTTCATCTACATATGAATAAAGACTGAGGTAATATATACCAATATATCAACAGTGATAGTCTCTGAATGGTAGGATTGTGGCTAACTTTTATTTTCTCTTCAACACTTTCTATATTTTTCCAATATTCAAGAGTCAGCATGTATGATTCTATTATCAGAGGTAAATTTTAACATAATAATGGTTAACCTGTAAGCTTAGCATATGGGTGTAGGAGAAGTTACCAATACAGAATTTGGGAGATTCACCATAGTCTAATGCTTTAATCTTCCTCATAAATATATAATTTTAATACAAAAGCAGTTTTCATTATAATTATTTGAAAACTGTGATCTTTTAAGTTCCTTACCTGTGGAGAAATTTGATGAGTTTTCCCCCTATTTTACTTCTGACCAAAAAAAAAAAAAAATCTGCTGTCCTAAAAATTTAGCTGCATAATGAGAAAGAAAAAGTATATTTCTATTTCATGTTTTGGAAAATTAGGCCTTTTGTCAAATTTAATTGAAGTGGCTGAACTTCTGAGTTTTTGTCTGAATTTACAGTTAATCCTTATTTGTACAACAGAAACATCAACTATGCCTTTCTTCTTAAGTTTAAAGTCCAGAAATGTTGTTCTGTCTTCATCTACAAACCATCTTGTTTTACATCTCATCCCTGTCACTGGGAGACTTTTTGGCAATCAACTTCTCTCTGTCTCTTTTATCCACTCTTTAAAATGGAAAAATCTAAGATGGATGGGTCAGCCAAGTGCTAAGTTGAGCTACTCACTGTTCTGAAGATAGAATCAAAAAAGGCAGAGGCACCAAAACATTGGAAAATGAAAATAACAAAAATGTCTATGTTTACCTTATTGTAATCATCTCAATTACTTTCTTCTATGAAATCAATACATGTGTAGTGGGGAACATTTGGAATTTTATTTGCTTTAGTCAAAGCTGACAATAAGGCAAAGATTATAGTATCCTACTTTTTAAATTCATAACACTGAACTTTTGTATTATGAATTATTAATAGGGCCAGCCGAGTGGCTCAGTTGGTTAAGAGCTTGCTCAAGAGTGCGAACTCTAAGCAACAGCGGTTCGATGCCCGGCCCGAGCTGAGCTGCTGCTGAGCTGCCAACAGGTGGCAAGACGACTCAGCTAAAAAAAATAAAATAACATAAAATAAAATGAATTATTAATAAAATACAACCATGATGTAATTCTCTTGCCAGCATTTGATAGCCAAAGTATGATGTGGTGAACCTTTCTTCAAAGTAGCCCTTGTTAACTTGCAGTAGGTCCAAAGTGACACCTCCTTGCTGATGGTAACAGATTGCCTATTTTAAATGCCAATGTAGTTAAAAACCAAGTATTTTTACGTTTAAATGTCCCTTTTAAATAGTTAGCATTCATAAAAATGACACAATTTATGTGTGCAATTTATACTATAATCATATGTCACATTGCTAATATAGTCGCTGTTTTAATTTTTGTGTTTGACAATGCAACGCATGATGATAGTTTCAGTAGATCGGTATTTTAAGCCAAATACAGAAAAACAAGTGTCCCTTGCCCTCATCCTTTTTTACTCCCAATTTCCCACTCTTTAGAGACAACCACTTCAATTCCTTTAGGTCTTTACCCCCATGTAGGTACATAATTAACTGGATGTATCTTCATTTTTTTAAGTACAGACATTATTTATTGACTTCCTTTTACCCAATCATAGCTTTCTTGCCCCACCCTCACACACACACACACACACACACACACACACACACACATCTCTCTCCACCATACCTATAATGAAGTTTAAATTGCAGTTTTTATTTTTATCAGTGTTATGTTATTACATGATAACAATCATGTAAGTACTAGTCACTGCTGAAACATGTGTTTACTGTAATATTATTACCTGTCTTGTTCAATGTTTTGTTTTCTCTGGAGTTAATAATTGCCTTGATCCCTTAACTTTGTTTGTTTCTTTCCTTATTTTCTTTGCGTTCACCACTAATTCAGCTCTACATTTTCCAAAAGAACTATACAAATTATTTCTAATGTTGCCCAACTGTCAGATGATAGCATAACTTCCATGTTTTGTTTTGGAAGCATTCCTCCTGGACCTGGTGCTCTTCTCCAATTCATAATGCTTGTTCTAGAAGTTACCATTACTATTATTCTGGGACCTCCCTTCATTTCTCTGCTATGTCAGGTCTCCTGTTTCTTGGACCCCGTATCTGTCTCTTACTTGAATTACTCTTTCATTTTGATAGAACACATTCTCCAGCAGCTTCCTGAGAATGGTTACAATGGGGTAAACTTCTTGTGGCTCTTTTCTGTCCGAATATGACATTTTGATTATCAGCCTTGATAGCTTGGATCAATATTGTATTCTAGGTGGCAGATTATTTTCTCCAGGAATTATTGAAGTCTTTGCTCTGTGTCTTACTCGTCTCTGCATCCCCAGCATTTGGCAGAGGAGCTGGAATATCACAGAGATCAATACATGTCGGCTGATGAGTGAGTGGGTGAGGCACGTGCTTTCTTATACATTCCATAATCCCTTTTCTACCATATACCTGGGGAGAGTCCTTGACAGCTCGATAGATGCTGTAGTATCTTTCAGCTGAAGTTTTTATGTGCTCATAAATAAAAAGTCATGTAATACTGGGAAGTCTTCCCATAGAATAGGACAGGGACAGGGAAGGACATACATTCTCCCTGTCTCTCCTCACCCTGTGCCTGTGCCTGCTCCCGAGAGTACCTGCCTCGTCACCCCAGCCAGACCCCTTGCAGCCCCAGTGAGAAGCTGGTGGATCTCGTGCTCTGAAGGGGAGGAGGTGCATCTCTGCTAGTCCTAAGGCAGACCTCAGAATTCATTTTCCCAGAAAAACAGTTTCATAAATGGTGACCTACGAATAGTAGAAATGGCGCTGTTAATGAAATATTTCCAGTTCAAGATGGGTTAAACTGATTTTAGGGGTTACCCTTGGAAACTAATTATCACTTTTCAAAGAAATTGTTTCAATAGAAAATTTTATTTTGAGTTCCAAACACACATATAAACTTTTTGAACACTGCTCGCTCATGTTGGGGACTGATCATACAGTATTTGTGTCCATTTGGGGCTGTGAGAACAAAAGGAAAATCAAATTATCAACTGAATAATACCACTATGGGAAACAACAAACCTAAAGTTACAAAGTAGCCTAAAATATAGAATATCACATCAGAATAAAGATGAACATATTTTACACAGTTTGTGATCTTGGTGGGCTGGCTTGGTGCCTACAAGAAAGAATGTCTTATAGAATGTCTTGGGTCTAATGAAATTATGCTTGATTCTGTCGTAGGCCTTGAGATACTATAACTTAATTTTGAGTTCAGAAAAATGATGAATGGGCACTGTGCCATATGTCACATTTACAGTGGTCTGAATAATTACTCAGTAGTTTTTTTAAAAAGATCTTTTGGAGTCTTATGAATGGACTAGGATTGGCTTGTTAGTGAAAGAGAGAGAGTCTAAAGTACTCTCTGCATTTGGTATTGTTGCTTTTTATTTATATCATATTAATATGATCGTCTTAATAGTCAACTCAATGTTTCAAAACAATGAATTTGGATCATTCAGATTTTGTGATAAAACAAATACAACACCAGGGGGCGCCATGGAGCCATTGCTTTTTACACCCGCAAGAGCGTTGTTGATTTTCCAAGAGCACGTTGCACTGCAAAAGCAGTGAGTGGTAGGGGCAGAAGAAGCTCGTAGGAGCTCCTTAAGAATAAAGTCTGATGGGAGGCTAATTTCTTCTAAAATTAAAATCATGCTAACAAAGGCTGTATATGTCCACTTATTTATCTTTTGAGTGGCCTGAATACTTTTCATTTCATAGTTCATAGGTCCAAATATATGTACTGAAGGTATATTTTTTATTTTGTTAAGCCCTTAAAAATACATTTTAGGTTATTTTGAAATTATTAACAACGATGGACGGGTTCGTTAAAACACACACACACACACACACACACACACACACACACACATTTACTTATTCAGGGAACATACTCGTGTATTGATTGACTACTTTATTTGGGCCAGACACTGTGTGCCAGGTGTAAATTTTAGCTTAAATATTGGGCTTAATAACACCGTTTCATAATCTGTTACTCCGGGCTGCAAAAAAATTGAGTGACCTTTCCAAATTAAGTATCTCTATAATTGTCGGTATTTGTTTCACTGAATATATTGCTTCCTAAATAGGCCCAATATATTATATGAATTCTTGTATTTTTATATTGTATCTGCATTTTTAATGGAAGGAAATTTTATGGTCCTTCACTTTTTAAACTAAAGCCCAAGTACAAATATGCTCAGCAGTTTAACGCTATCAAATTTTCAAGTCAGGTAAATTTGATTAGTTTCATTCAATAAATGAAGAGGAAAGAGTAAAAGACTATTAAGTTACTAACTAAATACTTCCTAAAAAGGAAATGATAGATTTAAGAATATAAAATGTCCTCAGTTCTCCGGACCCTGTGGAAGCACAAAAACCCAAAGCGGTTTGTAGATGGTACTAATCATCCCAACGGGGGGTTTCTTGGCAGTTCTAAGAACGTATTACCTACCATAGTGGCGTACACTGTTAGTAAAGGGAGAAAAAATTAAAGAATATACCCAAAACAGCCAATCTCATCAGAAGCTGATATTTTCAAGTATTAGGTATGAAAAGGTGAGCTGGAAATTCCCCCACCTTCCAGGAGATGGGCGCTGAGTCAGCTCCTCGCTCTGACCTTCACAGGACCTCCTAGTGACCTTAACTTTTCCGAATCAGTTTCTTAATTCTTAAAATGAGGACACTAAACTGTTCTGCCTCAGAGGTAAGGGTCAATTAAAAGGTGAGATTATCTGTGTGTAAGCATTTTGGACGCTGGAAGGATATTTTTTTTTCTTCTCATCATTATTATTTCCCTGACTCATTTCCTGTTGTGCCCTTGAAGTCATGTGGCACCTGTGGATGTTTAACTGTAACATTCCAGGGGTGTTGTCACTGGTTTAGTTCTTGTTGGTGCTGCTGGGTAGCTGCACATGTCCTGTGTGGAAGGACAGACATGGGTCAGACGGATTCCAGGCTCTGGGCGCCATCAGTCTCAGGGCTGCTTTTCCTCTCCCAGACATCATCTTGCCTGTTCTAGAACTGAGCGGCCTCTAATTGTTCCCACAAGCACAGAGAGATACAGGTCACCTCAGTATGTCCACCATTACACACTGTCTCATTCAGACCCTCACACTTGAACCGTAGTTTTGAGTGTTGCCTTGAATCAAAGCAGACCAGAGAGAACACGAGGAACGGGGCTAGGGGAGGTCCACAGAGGCTCAGACAGCCCCATGTTTTCATCAAGACCCACCAGCTCCGCTGTGAGGCATCCTTCACACTGATGAGCTCAGAGGAAGGTTTTTGCTCTGAAGTGTGTCATTGAAACACAGGAATTCTTTGTCCTTTGAAGGCAGAAAGGCAGTATGTAGCACATGTTCAGTCACCGACATTCCAGCTTTTGCTCCCTGATCACCACAATAGATTTGGGCTGATTTCCTATTCTCAGGCAATCAGTGATGGGAGGAGGGAGAGCCATTAGTCCAGTGCCCTAGGTGACCTTCAGCTAAATTATTGTTCCTTTCCCCTCCTGCCTTTCCTTCAATATAAGAGAGAGGGGAGTAGAGTAGCTATCCATTTAAAAAAAAAAAAGGAAAAGGAAAGAAAACAGGTGCATGGCCAGAGCTGTCTAGCAGAAGGACATAATTGATGGTGACAACAGCATTCTTAATCTGACAGCTGTTTTGGCTGTCCCACCCCTTGTGTCAGCGAATAGGAAAATAACTTATTAGAGCTATTCATGTCAGAGATGAAGTCAATAAATATTTGCTGGGCTATAAGCCTTGAATGTGGCTTGACAGTTTTTTTTTAATATTTTTTTAAAATCCCATAATATTAAAGGCAAAAATGTGGTCTCATTAGCTTTGGCCGTAGCTTTGCCCTGTGCAAATAAAGCACTGTGACCAAAGGATAGTCAGCAGATTTCAAATACATATTTTTGATTCTTGCTATGTCAGAGATGTCCTATCCAAAGAAAAGGTGTAAATCAGAAATACTGAAAGCTCAGTTCAATGTCATCCCAAATAAATATCTCTCGGGCTGTGCAAATGAGGACCAGTAAGTACAGTTTGAAACTTGGATAAAAGTACATTACTTTCCAACAATTGGTATTAAAAATGAAGCTACTGACAACTAGAGCCATTTGGGGAGATTGGATGTTCTCTTGTTATAAGTTTTGGAGTGTTTTATATCACTTGGGGAAACCTTTGAGGTGTTTTGCAGCAGTGCTGTGTAAGATGAATTTCTCCTAACAGTCTATCTCATTGTTATTACAGATGAGTTCAGCATGAGTAGTCAAGGAGGTAATATGACTGCTAATGGCACTTGGTGTTAATGGGTGCTGGAGCAGCTTAGGTTAACAGAAAATCAGTTAGTCAAAGTGTGGGACTGGCCACTATTAATCTCAAGTAGAGCCCAAATAAAGACAAAAAACATAAGCGTAAATAAGGGCAGTCTCTAGCTAGTTCCAAGGGAGACAAGTGGAGAATTATTTTCTGTTAAATTCTTTTAACTGCAATAGGGAAAGTACCCGTATAGTTAAGTTCTTGAAGTCAATTGATGATAACAGATCATGATGCTATCTACATATAATGGTCATTTCTATGAACTTCAAAATATACTGATAAAGGCTGAAATCAAGCAGTAGATTAAACAAATCAATATTCTATAAGTTTTTTTTAATGCATTATTCAAAGACATCTTTTGTTTTTATATATTTGATATATGTAAATTAAGATGTATATGTATAATTTATATATGCCCAAGTCATGAAACAGAACCATAAAAAGATATCCATGAACCCATTACTCACCTTAAGAAGTAGAACATACTGTTGAGGTTGTCTAAAAGTTCCTTCCCCATTCTTACCCCTCCACTCCAGCTAATTGTTGTCCTAATGTTTTTGGTTTGTCGTTTTTTAACATTCTGTCCACTTTGTCATTCAGTTTATCATTTCCTTTATGGTTTTCCACATATGTATGCATCCCTAAACAACATATTGTTTGGTTTTGTACTTTATAAAACATGTTATATAGCATATATTCTTTTGTTATTTATTTTTTAATTTAGTTGTTATTTTTATCTACATTACACCAACACACAAAGAGGAAAATAGTGCCACAATTACTGGTATTAAAAAAAAAAATCAGTTCCCTTCCCAGCAACCACTCCCAATTTCCTTCTTCCTAGAGACAATTACTTTCAACTTTTTAAATGGATTTTCAAAATACTTACCTATAGATCTTAAAATAATAAGATTATTTATTACTAATTGTTATTCTTTTTAGTTTCAGAAAATACCTATTTTCTTCCCACTTTGGCATATGCAAACTTAGCTCTTTCGTTCATATACCATCCCACATGTACGTATGCTCCCCATCTCCTGATTCCTCCCAGTAGACTTCTATCATATTTGGTTAGATCATTAGTCAAAGTTTATATAATTATCACTACGCATATGTGAGCACCATTCACAGTCTAGCCATATGATACAATATGATTACTTTTTATTTTCTGCACAATGTTGAGTTTTCCCTAGAAATAAACATTAACATTTTTTACTCATTTATTTTTCTATGTGCCCATGATGAATTCCCAAATTTCACACAGTTATGTGAACTTCCTTTCAAAAGATTCAAATACATTAAATAGTCTATTATTTTCACCATCTTGAAGAAATCTTCTGACCTGTTCCAACCTGGACAGTCATTAGGGATTTCATTCTAGGGGCTGTCATTCTAGGTACTGCATTTGTGTCTCTCTTGCAGCAAATCTCCTATTCCCTGGGTTTCAGGTCTTCCTTTCTCTGGGTTTACATACCTTTGTTTTCATGGAGTGCATGTTCCAATATCTTTGTAAGAAAGGATGCATGGATGATACATTTTTGATGCATGAATGTCTACGAGTGTCTTTATTGACTGATTATAGAGATTCTAGGTTGGAAATCATCTTCCTTTGGAATTTTGAAGACATCAGCTTCTAGTCTTGCTTTTGCAAAGCCCAAAGACTTTCTGTGTCTTGATTCTGTGTATGAAAGCTGTGTTTTTCTCTCTGCAACATTATAAGATCTTCTCTTTGTTACAAGTGGTCTGAGATTCATGACAATGTTTCCATCCATTCTTCTGGGTATTCAATGAGCCTTTCAATCATGTTGTTCAGTTCTGAAGAATTTTTCTTCAACTATTTCATTAATACTTTTCTTCTGTCCAATTTCTCTGATCTCTTTACGGAATGATTATTACTCAGGTGTTGAATCTCCTAGTGCCATCTTTGCATTTCTTTTTCTCCCTCTCCTATTTTCCATCCCTTTGTCATTGCCTCTATTTTTCTGGGAAATTTCTTCAACTTTATCTTCTATTTAGGGGCTGGTTGAGTGGCTCAGTTGGTTAAGAGCTTGCTCAAGAGTTTGAGCTCTGAGCAACAGCAGTTCGAGTCCCGGCCCGAGCTGAGCAGCCTCTGAGCTGCCAACAGGTGGCAGGATGGCTCAGCTAAAATAATAATAATAATAATAATAATAATAATAATAATAATAATAATATCTTCTATTGAGATTTTCATTTCTGCCATCAAGCTTCTAGTTTTCCCAAGAGCTCCTTTTGCCTTGGAACAGGGGTCAGCAAACTTTTGAGACGGTAGAGCCAATCCTGTTCCTCACAACAATTTAATAATTATTCGAGAGCCATAAAACAAATGAAATCACAATTATGTGAATAATATCCTTTAAAATTTTTATAAATGAAACTATGATAGTTTTATTTTGATTTTCAATTTTTCTTCAGAGCCACATGTATGTCCCCAAAGAACCGTGTGTGGCTCTCGAGCCGTAGTTTGCCGACCCCTGAATTAGAACATTTCTTTTTTATAACATCCTGTTTTTATTTAATAGATCCAGTTTTTTGCATACCTGAGGATTTCAAAGTTTTCTTTTTCTGTAATATTCTCTGCATGTTCCAAGTTGTTTCACTTTCCTTTTTGTTTCATTGATCTTCGCCTTTCATATTTAATGCTTTGCTCAAAGCCTGGATATCCTTTTCTGCCTGTTCATGTTTGAGAGTGATGTGCTAAATAGCAAATGGGAATTCTAGTTGTGTGTGATTTAAAAAATATATATATTTCCCAAGTTTATGGTTTGTCGTTTCACTTTCTTTATGCTATCATTCCACAAACAGACTTTCTTAATTTTAATATGGCATACTTCATGATTTCCCTTTAGGCTTTTGGCTTTTTATTTCTTAATAAATCCCTCTTAATCTTGAGGTAATAAAGATATTTTCCTATAATTTCTTTTTTAAAGTCTCATACTACAGTTGTGCTTTTTACATTTCAATCTTGAATTCATCTGGAATTAAGTATTCTATATGGTGAGAGACATATGGCAGCCAATGTCATTCCTTTCCCACCTGGATCATCAATTGTTCCGGCCCCATTTATTGAAAAGTCCATTCTTTCCTCACTGATAATAGTGACAGAAATGTCATAACTCGAATTTGTAGTTGTATCTATTTCTGGGTTCTCTATTCCATTGCTCCAATTGTCAATTTCTCTGTAAATATTATAAGGTTTTATTGTAAGGCTTGATAAGACAGGTTCCCTACTTTATTTCTTATCTACAATAGTAATCTGAAAATGAAAGGGAAAAGAAACAGCTTCTTATGTGAAAGAAATGGTAGGTTTGATTTCATTCACTCATTCATTCATTCATCAAAATTGTACCAAGTACCTTCCATGTTTTAAAAAAGCTCTAGAAACTGAAAAATAAATGAGGCACAATCCCTGCCCTGAAAGAATGAACAGCCTAGGAGGGGAGACTGTTGAAGAATTACTCTTTAATTCTGTTATGGACAAGAATGCAGGACGCATAAGAAGCTGTGTGCAAAAGAGAGGAAGGAAGTAATTATGTGCAGGGATAGTTAGAAATGTGTTGACAGGTCTGACTAATAAATGATAGAATCAACTAGATCTGAAAAGGGAAATTTTCACTCTCTCAGAGAGTGACGGGAAGGAATTACAGGCAAAGCGAACTCCTTGGAGGTATGAAAGTACATGACCTGTTTTATAACAGAGGGTCAAGCAAAGGAGATCAGGTTAGAAAGGTTATAGCTAGATAGGGAAACACATTGTCTGCACAGCTGAGATGTTTGAACTTTACCCCGTAGACAAAGGTAGACTCAGGATTTGAAGTAGGAAGGTAATATAACTTTAGTGGTGCTCTTGTCGGCGTGAAAACCAAGCTTCCTAGGCTGTGGGGAGGGCAGTATGTATGGGAAGACCGATTGCTGCTTGGAGGCTGCAGTACCTGTTGCATTGTCCATAGGAGAGATGCTGGGTTCTGAACGGAGGCAGGTGTGCAGCAAATGGAGAGGAAGTTAACAACAGATCAAGAGACAATACAAAGGAGAAAGAATGGGACACGGTGACAGCAGTTGTCAGATGTAAAGGGAAGGGTGGGGTGGATGACAGCAAAGTTTCTAGCTTGGGTAGACTAGGTGGATGGGATCATCACTGCTGACTATTGGAAACAGAAGTCACTGTGCTGGTGGAATATGTATGACAGGGTGCCTGGCAGAGGGGAGGGACAACCCATGACTTTAAATTTGATCATGTCAAGTTTAAGGGCCCCAGGATATCTGGGTGGAGAAGTAGGGAAGCAGTTGGAGATACAGGTTTAGAGCTTAAGAGTTATCCACCATCAAAACCCTAAACGTGTCCAGCGTTTAGGCCATTCTAAATAGCCTGGATCTTCAAATATACTAAACCCTTTTTCTGCATCCCAAGCTGTGAAAAACAAATTTTCCAAATGAATATACTTAGGGTTTCCAGGTATTTATCCTCTGTGCATTTTCAGCCTTAAGACATCGTTAGGACAATACCTTACTCTGCTTTTCATGGGAATGGGGGTGGGTGGGGTTGTTGCTAGCTCAGTGGCTCTCCAGAGACTTAATAATAGTAATTTTTTTTTAATTGGTGATGCCATGGGAAAGAATTCCCCCGATGGGGACATCTAAGTCCTGAGCCCTTACAGAATCTCTACCATGGGACAGGAAAGAAGGCGTCATTTACATGTGTTCTTTTCTGGGGCCGGCCGAGTGGCTCAGTTGGTTAAGAGGTCACTCAAGAGTGGGAACTCTGAGCAACAGGGTCACCAGTTCCATTCATGGCCCGAGCTGAGTTGCCACCAGCTGCCAACAGGTGGCAGGATGGCTCAGCTAAAATAAATAAATAAATAAATAAATAAAAGTTCTTTCCACTTTAATTCCTATGAAAGTTCTGCCAGCATGCTTTAAAGTACTTTTGTGGTGCCCAGAATTAATCATGGAGAGAATGATATTGCAGTGGATGAGAAGGAGCCCTCGGGGTGCAGGAAGTTAAAGGGGTTTGTTTATTTAAATTATAGGCTGCTAAGAAAAGGTGTCTATCTTCTCTTGTGATTAGAGTGTGGCGATTATGTTTCCTGAATAAAAATAGCATAATTAAGAGCAAAAGAGGTTGATTTCTAGCTACTTATAAAACACTTACATATCTAAAGTTTTCTTTATTTTGTGAAATACCTATGGTAATTTTCTAATGATTTAATCATTACGTATTAAAATTGTAAAGTACACCGATATCCTATAGGAATTCATTAAACACGTAATGCCCTTGTCTTAGATACAAACTTCAGACATAATGTGAGAACATCATCCCCCACTTCACGGCTGCAGCATGCATAAGGCAGGTTTTAAGCTGGAACGTGTGGGGTTGTTACCACAAATCTAGGTCGAATCTCCTTATGGCAAACACTGAGGGTATGTGCATTGCCTTCTAGTGTAGTCACTTAGGAATACCCTATACTGTTTGGTATGAGAAACCCAGCAGCTGAACATTATAAATCCTTCTCCTAGGCCGTTATTTACACTGGAATATATTCGTTCAAATGAGATTTGACTTACATTGCCAAAAAAGATGAAACCAGAAAACATGAAGATGTATTTGTCAACCGAACACATGTACATCCATCACACTGTAATTCAGGCTCATTGCTAACCAAGTAACCAAAAGGATAAATTGTTACGCAAGAGACCAGGAAACCTACTCTTTAAAACCCTTGATGCATGCTCTTCCCTAAAACAAGCCCTTTTCTCCCAGTTTAACTGTCAAGAAGTTCAGGAGTGCTGTGGTATCAAACAGCGTTGACTCATATTTAAACTTTGAAACCTTTGTTTTGTGAGTTTGATCAGGAGCCGAAGCAGTTTCGCGAAAGTCTGCCCCAGCAATTCCAGGCAGATTTAGCGCTCAGGGTTCCTGCAGCTGCAAGCCCACCTCTCTGAAATAGCACTTCTGCTTTGCATTACAATTTCAATATGCACACACATCTCCCGCCCATCCTAGACTGTGCGCTCCGCTCCATCGTGGCAGACGTAGGGCTCCCGTGTCAGTGCTTCCTCGGAGTCACAGCTGGTCCCACGGCACAATGAGGACCTCAGGCTAGATGTAGAGCCTCCCACACGTGGCCTCACCTGCTATCCAACTAGCCTGTTGTGGTTTGAATTATGTTCCCCCAAAATACATGTCAGAGTCCTAACCCCCAGCACTTAAAATCTGACCTTACTCGGAAATAGGGTTGTTGCAGGTGTAACTAGTTAAGTCATACTGAGGTAAGGGTGATGGGCCCCGAATCCAAAATGACTGGCATCTCCATCAAAAAAGGAGAAATTTGAGAACACAGGCAGGGAGGGTGTCATGTAAATAAAGGCCGAGATCAGAGTGATGTGTTTATAAGCCAAGAAGAGGGTAAAGGGGGTCAAATATATGGTGATGAAAGGATAACTGACTCTGAGTGGTAATACATAATGCAGTATCTAGATGATGTGTAAAAGAATTGTACACTTGAAACCTATGTGGTTTTGTTGACCATTGTCACCCCAATAAATTTTAATTTAAAAAAAAGGGGGGGTAGGCTGGCCAAGTGGCTCAGTTGGTTAAGAGTTGGCTTAAGAGTGTGAACTCTGAGCAACAGGGCCACTGGTTTGATTCCCACATGGGCCAGTGATGCTGCGCCCTAGCTGAGCTATCACTGAGCTGCCAACGGGTGGCAGGATGGCTCAGCTGATGTAACAACAAGATTGCCTGTTCAATGGTGGACTATGAAAGTAAGACTTACCTGCAAGTAAGACCGAACTCGGCACCTTGAGCTGAGCTGCCGCCCGGATGGCTCAGTGGATAGGGCGTGTGCTCTTAACAACAAGGCTGCTGGTTCGACTCCTGCATGGGATGGTGGCTATGCCCACCCGTAACTAAGACTGAACACAGCACCTTGAGCTTAGAGGCCACGAGCTGCCAACAGAAAACCAGATGGCACCCTCCACAATAAAGATTGAAGAACAACAACTTGGCTGGTCCCCTTCCCCAATTCCCCAACACTGTTCCCCTCCCCCAATTCCCCAATAAAACCTTAAAAAAAAAAAAAGAATATCAAAGCAAACTATCACAATCTAGGAGAGGCATGGAACCGATTCTCCTTCACAGTCCTCAGACAGATCTAGTCCTGCTGACTCCTTGATCTCAGACTTCCAGCCTCCAGGACTGTGAGACAATCCATTTCTGTTATGTAAGCTACCCAGTGTGTGGTACTTTGCTATAGCATCCCTATAGCATCCCTAGCAAGTTAATACATAGCCAATATCCTAGAAAAGAAGTAGGGGAATGACAAGGTTATTATTATCAGTTCCTGAGAGCAGAAATGACAGCTTTCTAACAGAGCAAAATTAATCATTTTTAGATTATTCACTTTATAGCCTTCTGGTTCTTAAACTTGTAATTGCCATATGTGGTAATAGAAAGTAGAGTGAGAAAAGGTCTGATGGAAATGTGTTCCTAAATGAGTGATGTATATTAATTACACTGATGGATGGTTGATGGATATATTTGAGAGAATGAGGCCCTCTTCTAGTAAAATAGGCTCAGAGCTATACATAATCTAAACATATTGGTACCAAGAGCCCAATACATAAAGCTTCTGCTTTGACGTTAAGTTGATGCATGTGTTAAAAAGATACTAAAGACAAATGTGCACAAATAATCACAGAGCAGTTTTCTATTAATAAAGAGGAGACACATGAACTCACACATTTTGCTCCTGGGTAACTATGATCAGAATTGACTATGAAATATCAATAATACTGGAAGATAAAATGGACAATGAAATAGTCTCTATTCTTGAGACTTGGGGGAGGGGATTAAAAGAGCACAAGTTTTAGAGTCAGATAGAGCTGGACTCTACCCCCAGGTCTACTCTCTCCTAGTTGTATGACCTTCCACAAATCATTCAACCCTCTTAGACTCTCTGTTTCATTATTGAGGGACAATAATACTTCCCTCAGAGAGCTGGCCTGAGGGTCAAGTGAGATAATGCTGGTACCGTGACCAGCAAAATGCCTGGTAACATGCTCAATAACGACGTGCAGTAAATCGTAACTGCAAAGTTAGTATGTGTCCATGTTACTACTGCATGCGACAGTTCTGCAGTCAGACGCAAATCATTTGGGCAATTCTGGACGAGAAGGTCCATACTGGAGTCTACATTGTAATTGTAAAGGCCTAGCAGAATCACTGAAGTTGCACCTCATATTTCCCTTTTCTTCCCCTCCTTTTCTTCTTAACCACGGATTGTACCTGGATTGTGAAATGAAGCCCTAGAATCCACTAGCCTAGCATACGCTTGGGTTCGAGCGAGCCCTAATTAGTGTTAATCCAGGTGAATCCTCAGTCAGAAAAACTTCCCATTCTGAAGGACACACTAAAAATAAAATAGACTCTGTGTTCAAGGAAAAGGGTGCTTAGGAGGTCAAGTTTTAGAACGTGGAGACTGCACAGCAGGCTCTCCTTCACGTCAAGGCAGCCTTTCTTTAACTCACTAGAATGTAGGCCCTGCTTTTAAACTTGATTCTAAGCAGTGTGGCCTGTGTGTGTGTAGTCTCTGAAGGAGGCAGGCAGTGAGAAATGGAAATACAAAATAGGGAAAGGGCCTCCCGGAACAAAGGATGTTTCCTGAGCAGCTCCAATACATCCCTGGGCAGCCCTTTTCTGCAAGAAAAATAATTATGCTCCATTTTGATTTCCAGTCAGCAGGCTGGAAATTATGCCAGGTAGTTTGGGGTTGAAAATAATGATTTTGTTGAGAAGGAACTAGCCAAGCAATTCATTGGATGTCAAGGCATCACTGACAAAGCCGTGTAGTGAAGCTTCCGTTACAGATGCCCTCTTGTTATCACGAAGCTCTGTTGTTTAGTCCCCTTGGTATTTGAGCTCTGTAAGTTCAGCATCGTCACGTGCTTTCCTGAAAAGAGGTTAACATGTTCTGATTTGAAGTTAGTGAATTACTCCAGGTAATATTCATCCACCCTCTTCTGCTGACCCTCTGGACTTCCATGTTCCCTGCTGTAATTGACCATTAATCAGCCTTGAGCTTGGCAACTGGGAAACTCATCCACGGGGCTATGAGCTTGATGGTATTAGAACAAATTAGCCTGGTGACACATAGTGACAGGCTCAGGTTGTGTGACAAGCCTGGATACACAATTTGGTGGGCGGAAGAACATCCTTTAGCAATAGGGCTACAGCGAAGCTGTTGGGGTGAAATGTCCATTTGTCTTGAACCAGAGACAAAATGAAATCTCAGCAGCTTCTTAAGCTAACAGATAAAACACAATTTGGAAAGCTTTTACATTTAGTGCTCCCAATCCAGAGAAACTTAGACAATTTAAGAGCTAAATGGGACCTTGAACATATCTAATCTGTATCTCGTTTTATAGATAAGTAAACTGAAATCCACACTGGGAAAGTTACCATGTATTAAAAGTCGCACAGGACTAAAACCCACTCCCCTCTTCCTAACTTAAGAAAATGGTCCAAGTAATTGATGTAGGAAATAGATCATTTGAAGCGAAGTGTGTCTAGATTGCAAATAAGTTAGTCATTTACTTGCCCAGTGGTACGGATTTAATGAAGCAAGTCAGGCTCTGCCTTTGTCTCTCCCTTCCTTCTCCTGGAACAGGGCACTTGCTCAGAACGGAAGAGGTTCAAAGTTATTTCTTCCCCTAACCAGGAACTTCAGGCTCTCTCTTCACCTGCTAGAATTTGAGCTGCCACTCATCCTAGCATCTAGCACACCTTGCAGGAGGACATTATAGATTCCTAGAAAACTGGGTGGTTATTGTTTCTCTCATTTAATAACAGGTGGTAAGTCAGTTGAAACGGGGCAGGAGAAAGGAGATTTAAATGACAGTAATTTGAATGAAACAAAGGAAATACTCCTCTAATAAGCAACTGTTTTAGTTTAGGCTGCCATAGGTTGAGGACCACAGAGTGGGTGGCTTAAATAACAGACATATTGCTCACAGTTCTGGAAGCTAGAAGTGTGAGATCAGGGTGTCAGCAAGGTCGGGTCCTCCTCCTGGTCCAGAGATGGCCATCTTCTTGTATCCTCATGTGATGGAGAGAAAAGTCATCTTTCTCCTGTCTCTGCTTCTAAGGACACTAATCCCATCATGAGGACTCCACCCTCATGACCTTACCTAAACCTAATCATGTCCCAACGTCCCCATCTTTAAATACCATTCCTTTAGGGGCTAGGATTTCAACATATGCATGGGGGGTGGGGACTCAAAACATGCAGTCCATAACAGCAGCTTACAGGCAGCACTCTGAAGCCTACTTCCCTGGACACTCTCAAGAATAGTATATTGCTAGTACTTATTTGTCTTGGTTATAAAATAGAGTTCTACCTGGACTCAGAGATAGAACCTATGTTCCCTTGACTTCCTGTCAAACGTGAGATTGAATTTCTTTCATGTTAGAGAGTAGATTGTTGGGGGAGCAGTGGTGTCTTAAGGCCACCAGCAGCTGCAGAGGAAGGCATGAGATCAGGACATTGGAGCTGGTGAACATCATTGCCAACTCTGGTCTCCCCCTAACTCCCTTCTTTATCTGGAACTTCTAGGTGCCAATTTCAGATTTCTCAGAAGTGGAAGCAAACATTCTTAAATAAATTGACTTGAAGCACAAGCTCACTATCACGCATAATCATATATGTAATAATATATAACATAACAATAAACTTATGACCCTTCTGTCATCTGTATTCCCACAGCATTCAGTTGGTAACCCAGTAACTGGACCTCTGCTCATTTTATTCTGTGATGTAGAATCACTTATTTATATGCTTGTCTCCTAGGAGACAGGAAAGCCTTTGAGGATAGCAATGATATGATAATAGTTCATGGATCGCAACCCTTACTTATTACAACCTGCCATCCTTTGTGTGATTTCACTTCTTCTGAAAAAAGAAATTCAGTTTTAATATTTTCAGGATTTGAATGGAACTTAAAAATCTACACCTGTGCATTTCAATTTTTAATATTTCTTAAAATGCAATCCTACTATAACACTGCCCAAATTTTCATAGAAATTTTTGCAGTTGGGTTTGTGACATTTATTACTGAAAGAAGAGCCTTATTGTGACCAGTTAACTCTTTCATGCCAGTAGTCACTTGAATGGTAGACGGACTAGGAACCTGCTTTATGAGGTCTGACAATTAAGTTCATGTACTTGTTCCAACGATGTTGCTAACATTTTTTGATATCAGAGGGATTAGTCATTATGCATTTGTACCAACTAGACAAGCAGTTAACCAAGTTTTTTATTTGGAAGTGCTGAAAAGGCTGCAAGAAAAAGTTAGACGAAAACGACCTGAATGCTTTGCCAACAATTCATGGCTCTTGCATCATGACAATGGACCGGCTCACACGGCACTGTCTGTGAGGGAGTTTTTAGCCAGTAAACAAATAGCTGTATTAAGAACACCCTCCCTACTCACCTGATCTGGCCCCCAATGACTTCTTTCTTTAGCCAAAGATAAAGGAAATATTGAACAGAAAACATTTTGATGACATTCAGGACATCAAGGATAATACAATGACAGCTCTAATGGCCATTCCAGAAAGAGTTGCAAAATTGCTTTGAAGGGTGGACTAGGCACTGGCATTGGTGCACAGCTTCCCAAGGGGAGTACTTCGAAGGTGACTGTAGTGATATTCAGCAATGAGGTATGTAGCACTGTTTCTAGGATGAGTTCGTGAACTTAATTGTCTGACCTCGTATGTCTATACTAGGTTTGCATCTTTGAGGGCTAACATTCTACCTACCACAGAGGCCACATTGCAGCATGAAACCTACTCCAGCCAGCAACTTGTTTGGCACAAGCTTGTTTGCAGCCAGCACTTTGCTTGCAGCCCTGAGACTGAGCCCCTTTCTTTAGGAAGCACCCTAAACAGGCACCTCATTCTCTTCACTCTAGTCACAGTCCTGACCTGTGTTAACTTACAGCTAACGTTGAGACTTCTGTCCTCATCTGGTACCGTGTCTTAGCCTCATTGCATTATCTAGGGCAGTGGTTCCCCAAGTGTGATCCCAGAGCAGCAGCACCCAGTAGCACCTGGGTTACTTGCTAGAAATGTGGATTCTCGGGGCTGCATTCAGACCTAGTGAATTAGAAGCTCTGGGAGTGGAGACCAGCCAAAGGTGTTCCCCTCCAGGTGATTAAAATGTAAGCTTAAGTTCAAGAACCACTGGTCTGGAGATGGGGGAGGTGGATATTGATTGTTGGAATAGTTTGCCCAGTTTTATGACTATGAATGTCCTGGAGTTGCTGCCTCCCACCCCCTCAAGTATTCCACAGATTGTAGTGCGCAAACACCTGGTGACCCACCTCCAGCTCTGCTTCAGGTTTCTGGAATCTGGTAACCCCATCACCAGCATCAAAGCTCCAAGTTCCCATCCTTTATGTGAGGGAGGTCCAGATATATAAAGAATGATGAAAGAATAATGAAGACGCTTAGCCTAATAAAAAAAAAGATTAAGGATGGATATGATACATAACTTCAGATACGTTAGGGACCATGATGTAGAAGACTTAGAATTATTCTTTATTTCTAGATCAATAAATCGAATTTTCAAGGACCCGAATTTGTGCCAAATTATCTGGAGGACCATCCTGATAATCATGTGTTTACCCACAGAATGGCCTGCCTTTAGGGGTAATGGGTAACTCAACACTGCTCATGTTCAGGCAGAGGCCATGGGACTCTTGTCAAGGAAATGATAAAGCAACTTCATGATAGGCAAGGGTGGCCCTAGCTCACTTAAGGTTTCTTCCAACGTTCTGTAATCTGAGTGCCTTAAAAATAATAGATATCAGCACACACAGAAAGAAAGGAAAGAAGAGAGGGAAGAAGGGATAATGCAAATAATCCTAATATTATTTATATCATGATTATTATACAGTAATACCTTGGTTTGCGAGCATAATTTGTTCCAGAAACAAACTACTCATATTGCAAGACTGCTCGTTTACCACGTTAAAGTGTGTTAGAAATGTTGGCTTGCCTTGCAGAACACTCGCAAAGCAAGTTACTCGCAATCCAAGGTTTTACTATATTTGGTTTTCACTTGTATTAACTACATAGCATCAAGGTCTCCTTCCTACTGTGGGTTGCATTGGTGTGGTGTTAACTTTTTAGTTAATATGCACTGTGAACACGTGTAAGCTAAGATTGGGAGAAGCAAAGGGCTGATTCATTGATATGTGAACATGTGCAATTGTGCTGCAGGGACCAGACACTGGCAAAGTAGGTGGTGGGGACGCAGGAAGGAGCTAAGAAGTGGCTTCTGCACGGAGGAGCTCAGGCTAGTTTGGGACATAGCCCGGTAGATGGAGCCCCAAAAAAGGGAGGCCCCAAGTGGCTGAGAACTAAAAGGAAGGCTGGGTTCAGAAAGGTGTGATGGTTATTCCCAAGACAGAAAAATTAAATTCACTAATAAATTGCTCATTTCTATCACACTGTAGAAAACATTACTTTGAACCATTGAATTAATGTTTTAAAAATAAGAAATGATAGGTTTAAAAAAGAAGAGAAAGTTGTATAGTAGTTTTTTTTTAATGTTGGTATTAAAGAAATTGTCAATATTTTTGTCATTAGCAAGTTAAGGAAGTTAACTAGTGATCTCCAAACGCTATAACTTGTCTTCAAGTTATCCCCCCCACTCTCCCCTACCCTCACCCCAGCCCCTCCTTGGAGCCCTGATGTTTGAGCCACTCCAGACTCTCAGGAAAGCATTTTAGATTTTTTGAAAGTTTGGAAACCAAATGCAGATTGATATGCAGGTCCAAATACAAGCATGGAGGTTAGAATGGTCAGAGTGCTAGGAATAATTGTTTTATTTGTAAAACCTACCCAGTTAGGAATCTTTAAGCTTCATTTATTAAAGGGCATAAATTCCTGTTCTAACAAATACATATATGTTTCATTATTTACCAAATGGCTGTTCATGCAGAAAGGTCAACTAAGTAATATGCTGATGAATTGAACATTCGGGAAATGAATTTATTACATTCAGCACACTAAATGAAAATGTCCATTTCCTATTCACCACACAACACTGAGCGGCAACAGGCAGATTTCAATCTGATGATTGCGAGGCACGTCCCAGCCTTGCCTCCTGCCAGTCCACCCTCTGGGCATCAGTTGTCACTGTACAATGTTGTGGTCCCAGAGATTAGCCTGAAACTATCTGACTTCACCCTATGACAGCTCTGGAAATTGCACTTTTTGAATCACTCCCTGATAACTATTTGTTGACTTTACATTTGTCCTTTTCACACAAAAATCTAGTAAGACTTGAATGTCGAGAACACCTCACCACTGGGTTGCCCGATAACATCGGCCTGAGGGCCAGATTTTCAGTGATGACTCAGCATGAGCTTTCTCCACCCTTTCCTTCATGTGCTTGTCACTCTGTGGGTGCACTTGGGTGGCTGGGGCCTCATATTGTACCACACTCCAAGCCCAGCTCCCACGAGGCACGTTCATGGGCGCGCCATCATTGTATACGAAGGATCGCCTATTTGGCTTCTGTTCTGATATTACATTGAAAAGTCTTCTGCCATCTCTAACAATGTTATACATACTCAACTCTGTGTATATATTAAGAGGGGAGGAATGGAGACATCCATGAGAGGCATTCTGTCATCTGTTCAGATAATTTACCCAAATATTCAAACTAATTTAAACAACCCTCTTGTCCATCTACAAATATTGCCAGGGTAGCAGTAAATCCAAAGCTGAAAATATATTCTTTACAAAGGTAGTTAGGTCGCCATGCTCTACCTACACCCCATCGCCTTTTTAGGCCACCAGCTACCTGAAATGTTCTTCTCCCTTCATCTCTCCTCCCCTCCCTGTCAACATCCCATCGGCATGTCCCGCCTTTCACTTTTCACTCAGAGGCCAGGTGCTGTTCTGCCTGCCTTGGTAATCTCTTTTCTAGTCAGTCCCCTGTCTCCACGCCTTTACTATGGTCCTAGACCAGGTCCGTGGTTTGGGGAGCTGGAAAGAACCACCTTGGCCCAACCTTTTGCTTTTTATGGGAGGAAAATGACCTAAAGAAATGAAGTTAATGATCCTGGCTTTAGGACAATAGCTTAGCTATAACCATACTACCACGTCCCTCCAGAGCTGCACACCATTGCACAGCCATTCTCTCTCCATTTCTATTCTTCCTGTACAAATCCCAGGCTGTTCTTTCCAAAGCACTGTTGCCAGGCTACTCCTCAGCTCATAACCTTCAGTGGTGCTTCACTGCCTCCAGAATAAAACCCTAACTTCTAAACCTTGCATTCAACAGCCAAGCTAACTCTCTTCCCAATCCAACTTTTATATACACTTTTCAGCCAAGCAAACCGACCTGTCCATCCCCAGGCACTCCTTACCTGCCTTAGGCCTATCTGTGTATGGTTTGCAAATCTGGGTCCCACCCATTCTTCAGGGCAAACATTAAATACCCCACTTCCCAAAAGGACTTTCCTGATTCCATCCAGTTAAAAAGAATCTCTCCTCCACAATGGGGACCTAGCTATTCATCCGTAAGTCCCTTCTGTCACCCATTACTTTGTATAACAATTGTGTGAATTCACATTGCAGCCTCTGTTTTGAGAAGCCCCTCATGTACTTGATTTTGCATCACCTAAAACTCTTGCACATGGCATTCATTCACTCATATAGAATTCAGAAATAAACCAATCTGTTCATATGTTTTCAACTTATTAGCCGGTATACCTAGAACGCTATAATTTCTCCAAGACAAATGTTAATTTTCTGTTCATCTTTTTTGTTAGATGTAGTTGAGGTGAAGACCAATTATGCTATTTTTGTTATGATACACAGCTTAACTGTTATGATAAAGGATGTAGCTGTTTTCACCCCCTGGAAAGCATTTTAAATTAATTATATACAACTGTATTTATTGGACATAAAAACATAAAACATCAAACAGAAAAAAATTTTCTTCTAGACCAAATCTCACTCACCACCCCCCCACGCCCACCCCCCATTCACACACAAAGGACTAAGATTATCGTTGAAACTCATCAAACATTTACTGCCATCTTGTGGACAGAGAGACATTTGCTGAACGCCTAAACGGAGTGGAAAGATCGTTTGCTTTCCTATGCAGCCTCAGCTTAAATGTTGCATGATTAAATCAAAGGAAACAGCCTCTTCATTAATTAAACCATTTGCCCAGAAAAGTGGTTAGTCAAAGCCAGAGAAGCCTTTGTTAATTGTTCTTTATCATTACAGAACCCTAAAATGATTGTCAAAAATGTGCATACAAATTATCTTAATTTTCTCATTCCTACTATTCAGGAAGGAATGAGTGGGGCCAAGGAGCTGTTGGGCGAAGGTGACTGGGTGGTTTTTATAGGCTTTGCTTTTTGGAGCAAAAAAGCCCAAGTTGTTTTAATTAATGCATTAGCAATTAGTAGTCTGCACCAGAAAGTACGCAAGGTACTGTGAATCCAATAGTCTCTTTGCTGAAATGCTCCCACACAAGTGGGTGTGGAAGCTGAAGAAATGCACGTGTCTCCACGTGACTGTAATATCAGTATTTTACGAAGGGACAGCCAGAAGCCCATATTATGGCCACTCACATATTGGAATTTAAATTAATCCAGAGGAAATAGGCATGAGATAGGGAGAATGAAATAAAACATTCAAAAAGAGTCATTTCACTTTCCATGGGAGGAGAGGGCCCCATGCCTACAAACCTTTCGTTCCTTTGATTTTTCCTGGTAAATTGATCATCTATTTCAAATGGCACAGGTGCTTGGGATATGATCCTTCTGTACTTAACATAGTCCTTATTCAAATACTGAGCCAGACGATATCACAAATGTGTCCATGCTATTAGTATGTCTCCAGGGTGCTTTATTGCCTTCTATTTGGCCTTCTATGTGGCGTTGAACTTGTCTTAAAGAAATGATTTCTTATGTACATAAAATTAGACCTGAAAGAGAACCAGGACCCTTGCAGCAAAGCTGATTCATGCGGGTGGCACTTTCCTGAACGTGTATTGCGTCCCTCTTTCCCCTCTCCTGCCCTGGTTTTCTGAGGGATCAGGATCACTTGTGTTTTGCACGTCTTTCTTTCCCCCTTGCCTGCCTTTGTTAATCGCCCCCAGAAAAGTTGTTTGGAAATTAGCTGTCAGATAAAGCCATGCCCAGCAGACAGAAGAAAATTGCATATTAATTTACTTATTCACTGAACCGTAATTTATTGGCCACTTACTATGTACCATTTCTATGGTGGACATGGGGATATAAAGGTGCAAAATCACTCCCCTCCATCATCGCAGACTGAGAGAAGGAAAATAGTAAATTGTTACAGACCCACCTGATAAGTGGGTATATGCAAGAGGTATATATGTGGGGTTTCCAGGAGCTTGCAGCTGCTAGAAGTAAGGTGCACCAAGAGGAAATAAGGGGTGATGGTGGTGGAAAACCAGGGGGACCATATGGTAGAGGAATTTGGTTCCAGATTAGGGAGCAGCATTGAAGAGTAAAGTGATAGGGTCAAGATTAGAACCAGACTAATTATGAAAGCCTTCCATTCATCTCAGCTATAGTGATCAAACCCTGAGCCAAGCAGTGGAAAGGGACAAGGGGGGCAGATGGCCAGCTCCTAACGAGGGAAATATAACAAGAATTGGCGACAGAATATGGAATCTGAAGGCACAATGTTGACAATGATGGCCTGGTTTCCTGCTTGGGTGACTTGTGAAGTGTGGTGCCATTTTAGTGAGTTGAGGAAATAGAACTTTTGAGAAACAGGTGTGAAGGTAGGGGCAATGGGAATTAGGTGTCCAGAAGCCAGTAGTAGGAAAGTTTCAAGAAGGAAATAGAGGCCACCATAGAGGAGACCTGAAAATTTTTCATGGTATTTTGTCATTAGACCATGGATTAATTTACCAAGAGACATCTTAGAGAAGTTGAAGGGATCATAAACCAGAAGTGAAAGGGTTTGAAGAATGAACAGAAACAAGGGTAAACCAGGAATTCTCTACTCTAGTTGCATATTAGAATCACATGGAACCCTTAAGAGCTAGCAATGGCCAGGCGACATCCCAGACAAATTAAAGCTCCCAAGTTTATTCCAATGTGAAGCTAAGGCGAGACCATTTGGTATAGACTCATCTTTCTAGAAGCTATCACAGAAAAGAAATGAGAGAGATTAAAGAGTACCACGGAAGGTTATTTCTAATATGAGAATTATTTAGAATAAACTAAAGGGGCAAATAGTAGTTGAGAGGGAGAAAAAGAAACAGGAAAGGGAATATTGGTGGTGAAAAGTCTAAAAGGAAGAGAGAAGAACAGGAGGGTATTTAAGATTAGCTTTGTGTGGAAGGAAAGATATCTGGAAGTGAGGTTAGCGAGAAAAGATGGGTGTACATACAATTAAGTTCATAGGTGGAAGGGTGCGAAGACTCTTCATTATCAATGTGACAGTAATTAAATGTACCCTCAAACAGATCAGTTTGAAATGTCTTCTGCTGTGAATAAACAAACTTGTTAAAGAAAACCTTCAGGAGACTCATTGCAGGAAGGCTGCGTGGCAAGATAGATGTATAGATTCCTTCCAGTGTTTGCTTTGTCTGTATTTCCCTAATTCTCACCCCACCCCCAATGCTAACCTAGTTTCAACTCAGAGTCCATCTTGCAAAGGTAGGTAGTATTCTCCTTCTGTATCCATTACCATTTTGTCATCTTCATCACCTTCATCCGTACAAATTTTCATGAGCATGTTATCATATTAGGTCTCAGAAGAAACCATTTAGACCATATTCTGTGCTCTATACATTTGTGATCTGACAGACCACAGTGATATAGATGGAAGAGTTAACCATCAAACACGTGACAATGCTTGCAGATTATAAGCTCAATCAACTTACTCTATATATAGCTTGTATATGCATACAGTATGTTTGAAGAGCTCAGCACTATATTTGTCTCTACCTGTTGTCCCATAACAGTTTTGCCCAGACAAACCAACTGTGGCTTCATTTAAGGCATTAAATTCTGATGTGGTGCCAATATTGCCTAGAAATCAGTAGCTCAGTTGCGTTTCTTCAGGCTGCCTCCACTTTGTTCTTGTAGCATCCTCTTCTGTGAAAACCTTCCTGCCTCATTCACCCATAAAAGCAGTGGGTTGGATATGACACTGTCCTCAGTTCCTTTCACCTTTCTGACCAGTACAGCAAGGCTATGCAACACATGCCATGTGAGTTCAGTGAGAGAAACTAGTCTAGGACCTTCGAATAAATGGCCAGCCTTCCATACTCAGAACCATCCCCTGACTGTTTCAGTTCTATTGCACCTGAACTTGAGAAGTTCAAACAAAAGTAAAGTGGAGCCTTTTGTGTTTGAGCGTGTTGAAACTTAAAACTCTTAACACTCTTTAGGCTTTCATTGCATGAAATAAACATGATACCCAATAAACTTTTATGATCCCACACATGATCTGTTAACAAGATTATCATCTCTTTTCCTGATAGAATCATCACAAACAATCTAGGCCTTTGGGGAAATGCTTTCAAGAACTATAACCATAATAGAAACTGCCTAGAGATGTTTTCTTAGTTATTGTTCAGCCCCTTTAAAAGCTGTAAATTGTAGCAGATAAGGACAGGAACTTTGGAGTCAGACAGATTCACTGATCCCCTGGCTGTGTCACACCCTGCCCCAAGCCTGTCGTCATCTGTGAATGGGCAACGATATCTGCCACCCCATCACAAGTTTGTTGTCATCATGTACTTGAAATAGTGCAAGTAGAGCAATTAACACGGTGCCTGCCTCACACAGTAAGGGCTATGATAACATGAACTGTTACTGTTTTTGTTAACTTTGGGGAAAGACTTTTACTGAGGGAAGACAAGAGAGAGGAGACATGGGATAGTGGTCCTGAGAATTCTGTTATTCCCCTGAAGTGCTGCTATATGGAGGGAACTTTGTGATCTAGCCTCCATGTCAAGGCAGAGCTCTTCTTTACCTGAACTAAAGGGGTTTGTTTGTTTCTCTCTTTTTTAATGTTTACTATATAAAGACTGACTCTTGGAATTGATCATGTTTTCCTCTTCACATTTTATGCTAGAAGGCCAACCACAGGCAAACATAGGACAATAAGACATGCTTTTATAAATACTCACACTTGGTATCATGTGATTTTCACGTATTTTACTTTCTCTTGGCCTCATTTTTGTTTTTATTTTAGACCAATGTTAGATAGCTCTATTGTGTGTAATTATGTAAGGTACTTTAAATCGTTTCTTTGGATAAAGGATATCCTTGATCAAAAATACATAATAGATAAATATGGCATATAGATTCTTTCCCTTTGGGTTCTAGTCTTGAATAATCCATTATTTCTCCCAGAACTTAGCTAGTCAGAATTTTGCTCTGGTACCAGCCAAATCATCCAGGAGTTTGCTCCAGAGTTACTGCAGAGGTCACCTTTAGGCGTGAATGGACCATGCATTTAAAATGGCCCATTCATCCTGCCCTTGGCACAGATGCTGTGGTGGTTAATTATTTTGATGCTAATACGTGTGTATATCTTTTTTAATGTGGATACCAGACTGAAAATTTGGATTGAAACCAATAATCTACAGATGGCAGTCACTCGGGGTCATGGCTGTCCTGGGCCAGGTTTTTGCCAGTGACTGTTAATATCAGCTCCAATCTGGCCTAGCCGCAACTCCCCCAATGTCTGCATACCCACCCGGAACCATCCCACTGGGCAAATCCATGATTAGTCTCTTTCGAGGAGAAAAAAATTTCCTGTATGAGCCTGAACAAGGGTCTCAAAGTGGAGATTATAGAAATATTTTCACCATCAGTAAACTTAAAATGTCCCATATTTTTATTTCTTGGTGTTCAGTGATGTTTCTAAAGCAAGCCTTTCTTAAAAGTATCTGCATCATAAAGGATCATGTGGGAATAGCATGCAGAAAGAATCCTAGATCATCGCAAAAACAGGTTTGAGCTGTGTCAGTAATATTTCAATGATTAAATGGTTAATTTCACATTTCCTTACTGAACGCATATTCTTTTCAAGTCCCTGCATGTGCTACATGATGACAGCTCTGAAAGGGTTCACAATCCGTGTGAATACCACATTTTGTAATTGTGATATAGAATATTATAGAACATAATGATGAGGATTTTTTTTCATACCTCCCTTTATTGTTTTGAGCCCTATTCGTACAGTGGTACACATTAGCTGATGGCTGCTCTTACCCCTAAAGTAGCTCAATCACACCCCAAATCTCAGATGCTAAGTATTCGTATCTTGGTTGGGATCTCTGAAGTAAAAGTGATAGAACAGCCAACTCAACTTGGATTAAGCAAAAATTGGGAATTTAGTGGCCAATGGAACTGAAAACTCAAGGCCTGGAAGCTACTTCAAAATGTTTTCATCCTGTGGCTCAAGCAACGTCACGGGGACCACCTTTCCCCTTCAGGGTCTCTAGCTCTGTCCACATGTGCTGGCTTCAGCCTCAGACAGGTTCTGTTCACTTGGCAGCCCAGAAGCTCCAGCCTTACTTCCTCTCAACTATAAAGAGAAAGAGGTCTTCTCTTTCCTAATAGCTTCCATAAAAACCCGAGATTCATTCTGATTGGCTTGGCTTGAGTCACCTGGTCACACCTGTATTAGTTTGCTAGGACTGTTGTAACAAAGTGTCACAGACTGGGGGCGCTTAAACAACAGAAGTGAATCTTCTCACAGTTCTGGAGGCCAGATGTCCAAAATCAAGGTGTCCGCAGGGTTGGCCCCTTCTGAGGACTATAAGGGAGAAAGCTGTCTCCTACCTCTTTCCCACCTTCCAGTAACCTTGGCTTATCGGTGCCATTCTCCCTGTGTCTTCCCATCAGCTTCCTTCTATTTATGTCTCAGTGTCCAAGTTTCCCCTTTTTATACATATGGACACAGTCATATTGGATGAGGGCCCACCACAGGAGCCTCATTTTAACTTGATTACCTGTGAAAGAAACCTATCTCCAAATAAAGTCACGTTTAGAAGTAATGAGGGTTAGGACTCCAACCCATCTTTTAAGGAGGGGAACAGTTTAATGCATAACAATCCCTAAATAAAACACAATGTTGGCAGGACAGAAAGGACTGACTGGCCAGTTCTGGGTTATTTGAGCACTCCAGTGAGCCGGGAGTGGCATCATCTCCATAAACACAAGTGGTAAGAATGAGAAAGGCCTGGTTCTCCAGGGAAGAATCGGGCTACTCTGCCAAGAGAAGGGCGGTGGATGGTGGGCAGGCAAAAACAATATTCATTATAGTAAGTACCGTTAAATGAAAATAAAGGCCAAAATCTTATATGATCTACCTATGGCCTACATATGAATAGCTAAATATTGGGTCGTCAGAAAAGTCATCACGTATTTTTTCTGTTTTCTATGCAAAAATGCATCATGACTTTTCCAAGAACCCAATATATTACCAAATATGTGTATATATTAGAAATTATTCAATTGGAATCATCACATCCAAATTTCTCTCCAGTACCCCACAGGTTAAGAGAAATCTTGCATTTTAGCATCGTTCTAGTAGGATGAAATTGTGTTTGGCTATTTAGATGCCAACATGGGGGAGAATAAATTTAACAGCAACAGGAAGATAATATTGATGACCCACTCCCATCAGTTTCCAAAGAACAAAGGTTTTACAGTATGGAACCCAGGGAAGGGCTTAATGTCACTCTCGGCTGGTGTCTGGTCATGGATGAAAGCAGGGAGGACCGGCTGTCAGGCAGGGATGCTGAATACACAACAGTTGTTTTCCCATTCTCCCTCTCATGTCACAGGAAACACTGTAAATCAATCAAGGCATTCGTTCCCACTGAGCCTTGGTAGGGCTCAGAATTGAGGCTGTACAGACAGACAGACAGAGAGAGAGAGAGAGAGAGAGAGAAGAGTGTGTGTGTGTGTGTGTGTGTGTGTGTGTGTGTGTGTGTGTGTGACACATCCAGGAGTTAGGAAGCACACATCCTCGTGCCCACAACTGGTAGCCCTGGACAAATCCTCCTCAGACCAGTCTCCCTACAGGCTTTATCACACTCAGAAGTAGCTCAAGAAATTACAGCCACTTGCCCTCCTGGCCTTAGAGCCTCCACTGAGCTGCTGAGATCCCTGCCCTAAGACAGTTTCCTAACCTAGTCTACCTTATGCCCATCTTTGTTTCTGGATGCTTATTTTCTATGCATACAAATATGCACAAGCCACCTATTCCCTATTGTATAATAATATTTTAATGTTATATAATAAATTCCTTGGCTTGGTACACCCTCTGTGTATAAATTAGAAACATGCTCCTTTGTGTCAGGGAATACCACTGCATACTTCTAGTTTCTAGAGGCTCAAGAATGCATTTTTCTGACAATGGCTCAGGATACAGGCTGGTCTTTTGCCAGCTTTCTCGCTGTTAGTTCATTTCTTTAATAGCATCATGGTGAGAGTCTTTTCGGAACCCCGGGGACTCCAGCCTCAACCCTTTCTATTAACTACAAAACCCTGAATAGCCCTCCATATGGTGCTGCCATGGCATTTGATAAATGCCTTGCTGATTATTTATATGACTTTACACTTGTTTTGACAGGTTGATCACATTAGTCTGTATTGCAACCAAACTTTTGTTGTGAACGTCTGCCCTCAGCTCCCTATTCCTGAGTTAGGTGATTGACTGAATGTCTGCCACAGCCAACTTAGGGAAAATGAGAAAAAGGAAAGTATCATCTAAACCAAACAGACCAGTGCAATTCTGAAAAGCAAGAAAAGGGACAAAACTCTATTAGAGGTCCTGGTGAATATGTGTATATCTTCTGTCAGCATGGCTCTTGACAAGTAATAGCTTTAACTACCAGGATCGATCAAGGGCAAGGCCTGGAGATAGTAGTTATGCTAATTGGTAGTGACTGGAAAACAGGCAGGCTGCAGGATAAGCGGAGTCCCGGGAGAAATAGACACATTCGTGAAGGAGGGTGAGGTGTGGTACCCTAGATGCTGTTTTTCCTGTAATCAGTTTTCTAAGAAATACCAAATGCAATGGTCGACATCACTTGCGTTCTTACCTCAGTAAACATTTATACCAGGCACTTCTGAACAATATCAGGAAAATAAAACACTCAGCACCTGCCTGCAGGAAGCGGACAGCTTAGCTCTGTCAAGGCGCTGCATAAGCGCATGCGTGCGTACGCTCACACACGCCCACAAACTGAAAGTCATTTTCACTGTAAAAAACATGTTGAGAACTGAGGATATAAAAGCCAGGGTGCTATTAAGAGGAGAAGGGTCCAAAGTTAGATGGGGGGAGTCACAGAAAGCCTCTTGTAGGTACCATGTTTGGGGAGAGGCTTTGACTACAGAGAGGATGAGGGCATCTCAAGGGAAGAGGCTTTGCTCTTGGTTGTGGAAGTTAAGAACCTCTGACACAGGAGCTGCCCAGTTGTGACAAACACCTTACTAGATGGGGAAGAGGAAAAGCACTCCAGTACTGTCTTCATGAATGTACCATGGATGCTATCTTGGAGCTAGTAACGAAACCACTTAACCAAAGTGTGTGGATAGCTATCAAGAAAATAGATGAGCCCACTGAAAATTTAGATGAATCACACTGTGAGATTCTGAACATTCTAAATAGACTTTCACCAGTAAAAGTATGCAAACAATTTTGTTTGATCATCTGAATTATAGTTAAAGCTTAAGTATTAATAAAATGTAAATAAAACTTAGCCAAATACATGTATATTTAGAAAGACTGTTAGAACCTTTTGGCTCTGTAAATATTAAATTCATTTTGCTTCATTCCATCCTCAAATCACTAGTTCTAGTTATGAAAAAATCCTTTCCCCAGAAACTAGACTACAGATTAGTAACTACATTTTTTCTATTATTTTTACTCCGTGAAAGATAATGTGTCAACGTAAGAAACTTTCAAACCTGTAAAGAATTTTTATAAGGGTTTATTTGAGCCAAACCGACAACATATGCCAGGGAGCAAGATCTCCAATGCTCCAGAGAATAACAGTTTTGCATTTTCTTTTACTCATTTGAAATTAAGGAGGGGCTGTAAGGAAGATTACATGAAGATGGGAATTAGATTACAGGATAGTTAACAAGTTTATGTGCTCTCCTCAGAGCTAATACCCTCTTCAAGGGGTATTACTTCTGGCATCACAAAGGTGTGTTAACCTAGATGCACAAGAGCATGGCCAGGGTGGGCTTAAGGCAACGATAAAACCTTTTACTAAAAATGTTATATGCCTGAGGCATGAGGACCCACCATGACCTTGCCCAGTTAGCAATTTATGATCAGATCATCCTGTGAAGTAACTTCCCATAAAACCGTTTTTCATCTACACATGTGGGGAATCATAAATACCACACACATCTCACAAATCATATTTCAACATTTAAGGAAAATTCTGACAGTTCTAGTGAAAACTGTCAGGTCTAAAGGATAAGATTCGCCATAGAACACCAGGCTCCCATATATATCCTTTTAAGAGAACATGCAAATAGCACAGTGACTTTAAAGACTATTTTGGAACTGAATTCTGTGAGTTGAGTGTTCCAGAAAGTTGGATGGTGTAGAAAGAGACCTGCACTGAAAGCTGTAATAATGAGCAAGCCGTTTCCCCTCCAAAGGCTGGCTGGCTGCAGCTTTCACTCTGCAGGAGGGATGGGGCGGGATGCAGTAGTGTGACCTGGATTATCTCCCAGAGCTTTAGTTTTAAACATTCCGGAACAGATAACTAGAAACTGGAACCAGGAAACATCTGTTTGCAGGGTTGCATAACTGCGACCAGCAGGGGGCAGCACTACTTAGATAATCGCTATACTTTTGTCCTTCCTCGTTTAGGAAAGCCTATAGGAAAAAAAGGGTAATTTGCCTCTTCAGGCCTTAGCAGCTCAGTAACATATAAGTAGGCCAAAGCCAAGGAGTGCCCTTGCCCCAAAGGATTTGCATTTTCAAGGCACCAACACCAACCCATGTGTGCTATCAACTCACATTTTCCATGGACTTTTTCACTAATGATATACTTACAGTTGATGTTCCTTTTTTTCTTTGTCTTCTCTTTCTTTCCTACTTGTTTCTTCGGTGGGAGGTGAGAAGGAAATAATTTTATATGGAAATTTAAATTTTAGAAAATATAGAAATCTTTTACCAAACTTTCTCTCCCCAAAACAAAGTCTCCTATTTGAAGTGGAGTTTGACATACTGACAACTCTTCAAGAAGGTGACACATCATGCAAGGAAAAACAGAGATGGAAACATTTCATAGAAGGAAATGACTTGCTTCCTTTTGTTAAGAAAGGGCAAAAAAAAATTTTTTTAAGCCATTAATTGACCAGTGCTGCCCCCTGCAGCTGAACAGAAACGAGCCAGAAACAATTGAGTGCCTTGTTCTCTGAATCCTGTTTTATTTTAATAATGTAAATGTTTATTTAGCGCTTCAGTTTGCTGACAGCACAATATTAAATCACATCTTCTAATCAATTTTCAAGCTCAAATTTGATACTAGCATTAATTTCAGCCTTATTCTCAAGATAATTTAAAAATTGCTAGAAAACGTTTGTTCCATTTAATAAGAATGTATTACTCTACAATAAATTCAGGTTATATGCGGGGCTTTCATTTTGCTGAAGTATGTACCTTTGAAATGCTTCATCTAAAACTAGAGCCTGTTTTCGGTAAAACAAGAATGTTTTGGAGCTTGAACATCTAAAGATGTCACCTAAAGAGCAACAAGGGCTGTGGTCTCGAGCCTGCTGTCATCAGAGAACTGTAGTCCCTTGCCTGAAAACACCTCCATTGGCTTCCTTCTTTCCTCTTTCCTTTCCCTGGGCATCATTCATATGCTATAATCATTTCAAGCAGGGTTGCATAATGCAAAAAACCTGTGCTTTGAGCTAGACACACAGGATTTAAAACCCAACTCTGCTACTTATAATGTTTTTGACCTTGAGTAAGTCACCATTTTGAGCCCATTTTTGTCATCTCTGATAGAGTGAAAGTAATAATACCTATCTTATTGCTGGTTGTTGTGAAAATTAATTGAGAAAATATGTGAAGCTGTAAAGAGCATATAGTGACAAGTTTGTAATGGTAGTTGGGGGACTTTCCTCAAAAAAGCCTGAAATAGAAAGTCTCCAAGATGTCTGCCATTCTTTCGCTCCTGATATACACACTATGCTCCTCACATCAAGAGGCAGAGCCCAGTTCTCTTCCTCTGAATCTGGTCTGCCCTTAGTGACTAGTTTGACCAATAGAATGCAGTAGAAGTGACACTCTGAGATGCAAAGCTAGGTCCTAAGAAGTCTTGCAGCTTCTGAGAACGCAGTCCTTTGTAGGCTTGACCTTGTGATAATCTGGCTTAGAACCCAACCAACATATCTGTGAGAAGTCCAGACAACACAGAGGCCATATGTAGACACTGACTAGCTTGACAGCCCAGCTGAGCTCCCAGTCAACAGCCAGCATTAACTGCAGGCCACAGGAGTATGCCATCTTAGACATCTGGGCCACATGGACCTTTAGACCCCTGCAACTCCAGTCCCTATCTGACTCCAGCCATATGACAGATCGTGGACAATAACTACCCAGGTGAGCCTAGCAAATCCATTGGACTGTGAAGGATAATCATAAATTGTTATTTTTAAGCCATGAAATTTGGGGTGGTTTGTTATGCATGCAATGATAGATAACAGGAACAAACCTACAGGGGAAATTTCTATGTTAAAGAACTACTAGTCAAAGCCCAGAGAAACAGCTGGGAGGGAGGGGAATCTTCTATAAATAGTTATCTGTAATCCATAATTTTGTACCTCACATCATTGTTTCAAAACTTCCAGAAGAGTTCGATCAGATTTTGAAGGGATAAGTGGGGACTTGATGAATATTGGTAGGACGAATGAGGCATGAGTGAATGACTAAATGTTTCCTATTATATCAGTCCTCTAGTAGAAAGTATCTAATGACCAGAAATCAATCAAGAAGTTTCATTAAGAATCTATTTCTGGGGCCAGCCGAGTGGTGCGTTGGTTAAGAGCTGGCTTGGGATGCCAGAGGGCCCTGGTTCGGATCCCACATATGAGGGCCAGTGACACTGCCNCCCACATATGAGGGCCAGTGACACTGCCCTCTACAGCTAAGATGCTGAACAACAGCTCAACCTGGAGCTGGGCTGCCGTGAGTCGCTGGCGACGGCATAGGCTGCAGCCCCTGTTGCAGTGGGTTGCCATGGGCTACTGTGTGTAGCCAGCAGCCAGCGTGAGCGGCCATACAGAAGCCGGTGACTGATCTGCCTCACCCGGGAAGAGCACAATGATGGTACCAATGAAGCAACGTCCTCTACAACTAGACTGAAGAACAAAAGGAAAGCAACTTGTCTGTTCCCCTTCCCCCAATTCCCCAGTGTTGTTCCGATCCCCCAATTCCCCAATAAAAATCTTTAAAAACAAAAAAAAGAATCTTTTATTTCTAAGTCACTTGGGGATGTAAGCCCTATTCCAAGGAGGTTCAAGTCTTATAAATATCATATAAAAAGAAACATTAGAAATAATGATAGTGTGCAAACCATCTGTAGCAACAATAGAACATGGATTGAAGATGAAGAAATGCATTGGGTTGGCAGGGCTAAGAAAAGTCTTTTTCCAGATATGAGAACCACATTGCACACAAAAAGTTGAGCAGATGACAGAGAGGGCATTCTGAATGAGAAGACGTTTGGGAACAAGGGTCGAGACTGAAAGTAAATACAATGGGCAACAAAGATTTTATGGTGGGGATTCACACCGTGAATGTGAGTAGGTGCCCAATATATGGAATGAACACAAGCAATAAGACATGAAAGGTCCAGCATGATCAGAGTCCCATCAGGACCTTAAGAGACCATAACGTCCCTTTGTTGGGAACTCAGTGCGGACTGGAGGAGGAAAGGCAGGTAGTAAGCAGCCTCAGTCCCCTGGGCTTGGAAATATGTAGGGTGACCTACATCTTGTTCCCTTGACCTAAAAACTGTGCTTGAGAGAACTGGAATGGAGGGCCAGGGAGTATTCATGCTAAGAGTAGTATGGCGATGGGGCCCCACCATATGTGCGTGATGCCATGGAAATTGTCAGAGGATCTTCGTTTTCATTATAATCTCATTAAACCCGGTGAAGCGGGTAGAATGGAAACCTGCAGAGTGAGTGTGGCCTGCACAAGGTCACTTGACTAGTCGGTGGACAGCCCAGACCCAGGCCTCTTGCCTAGTGGTCAGGTTCACACCAAACCACTCAGCCCTCTCCAGATTTCATTTCATCCAAGGCCCACCCATGTCTCCAAATAACCTTGTTCACAGAACAAAATAATGCTAGAAGGCTGCTCTTTAAAGCTGTTTTTGAAAAATGGCATATTACTCTCTGTTAGAAATAATGATACTGATTGCTAGACCCAAATAGAATATGCCTATCGCTGAAATAATTCAAAAAGTTATTTTTGTGGGTCACATTCTATGTGATAAAAACTGTCATTTTTAGTTGACTTCAAAGGACACATCCCCCTGTAAATCCACACAGCGTGTGTATTCTCAGCTGACTATGGCACCATCCACAGAGTATATAAATGACTCTGATTCAGAATGGAGGTAGAACAGATAAATAAAGTTGACAGTTAACAGAAGAAGTCTTCATTACTAAATTATTTTGGGAGGTTTTGTAAGTCAGGAAAACTAATCTGCAACGAATGCCCCTTCAGTGCCACTTACCCTGTATTCATCTCCTCACACTGACTATGAACGTGGGGTTTTTCCTCCCCATCATCAATTACAAATATGTCCTTTTCTTCCTCTTTGTGTGAAATTGCATTTCTTATAAATTGCCCTGTGCCGGTCCCATATGAAGTAAACATCCAATTCCTGAGGCATCTGTCTGCCTTACACCACGAAGGACAGTCGCCCCATTGATGCTGTGAGAGCCAAACTGGACCCGAGCGTGGTCCAGGACCAGTGGGAGGGCCAGGAGGCTGGGAGGCCATGTGCCTGGTCATGAAGCTGTTCGTCCACATTCCACGTTACTGATCTGTAAAGGCAGCTTGGCTTGCGAGCAGCTGATGACCAGGACACAAATTAAACCAGTCTCCCGTCTGCCCAACCCATAGAAAAACATCATTATGAGTCTGCCTGGTGGTAAGGGTCAGGGGCCTGCTGCAGCATAGATGTCAGGAGAGCTAACATGCACACCACGAGAAAGCAGGAACCATGCATGCATGTCCACTGGAGGCCAGGCCCTGCTAAAGGGCCTTCATGCCTGGGGCTACCAGCGAGGAAACTATTCATCGCACACAATTGAAAAACCTGAAAGGATTAACTATGTGTTTCACTGTTACTCATTTGCTAGATAACATATAAAGGGTTGACATTTATAAAAGAAATCCTTATTTGAAATCTGAAAGGACCATCTGAGACTGTCCACAGTGATGCTTCCAGTAAAATGCACTGAAACATAATCATTTACACTAAGTTTAAAAATGTACGGCTCCACAGTTAGATGGATGTGGGAGAAAAATGTAGCCTATGAAGATAATGTATGTTTTCTCTCTTTATTCTCATGCATGGCTCCATGTATGTACTCCTCTTAGGAAAATCTATTCAATTTGTTTCCCTTCATAAATATTGTGTGCATGGTAGAAATGGCTTGATGTTCTACACGTCGCATGGTTTCTGTCCCATATAACCAATAGTTTGGTTTCATTGTGTTTCAATAATTCCAGAAAGCAGGAACAGAGAGCCAACACTTGACTTATAACATTTTTATGTAAAACTTGTGCTCCTCTGACCCAAGTGAGCCCTTTGAACTCCCTAAGAACTAAAAATAATTATCAATTATTTGATCAGGTTCTGAAAAAACATGAATTCATCAACATTCAGATTACTCAAAGCCCTCGTTTTCTGAGAGCACAATACAGAGGACCGTAGGCTCAGCACATCAAAATGGCTTACCTTGTATGTGTTTTCTAGTGTACCAGACAAAATGTAGTTGAACTTCTCGGTGGTCTCTAAATTTGGAGGGTATTGTGAAGGATACAGAGGGTAATAAGCCTTGGTAGGTATTGGTGATTGGGTCTGAAAGAAGGTGGTGGTGCCTCTTCTTTAGATGATTAGAGCCAGGCCTGGTATTCTGCTCCTGGCGTGTAGGCTGAGGAATGCCTGCGGCCTCCCTTGTCAGGTGGCTGCTGTGACATTTCCAAATCAACCCCCAGGCCTACACTCAAGGCAGAGGGAGCAACTGAAAACAACATGAATTCCCTGATCACAGAGCTTCGACCTGGCCTTAGCTGGCTCGCATTCCAGGCCCAGTGTTAGGAAGCCATTCGCTGTCTTCTCTTGCTTCCAAATAGGACAGGACTTCGACGGCCCTGTTATACAGCCTCATTGCACCTTATATGGGAAACACACATGGTTCTCTTTTGTAAGATAGCTCAGTTTTAATACCGACGGACTGTGCTTCCATGGACAATGGCCGAGTTTACTAAACTGGCCTTAACAAAGTTGGAGATTGCAGATCCTCTAATTAGCTTGCTTGACTTTTATTTTAACTACCAAATAAAAAAACCTCATGTTTTTCCTCATGAGTATTACCAGTGGTTAGTTTTGAATCAACGCATTCAAGAAACGTATACTAATTAGAAATTTACAACGATGTATATTAATATCCGATAAAAGCAATATATTCCTCCTAGAGAATGACCTTTGGTGGCGGCAAGAGGACCAATTTAAGGGGTTCTATTTGTTATGGTTTAAGTCCCCCCACCCCCACACCATCTTAATTACTTCTCAATAGATACTTCAGTATATACGGTACTTGAGCACAGACTAAGTAGTATCAGGCCAAGCAGGAAGCCGAGTGGAGCTCAGAGGAAAGGAAGCATATGTCAGAACACTGAAGCCTGATTTTAGTGTAGACTTAGCCAGAGGGGCACACAATGTCTTTGTGGCTCAAATATGTTGTTTCAGTAATAGCCTAAGAAACTACAGTAGGAATTGCGATGAAACCAATGGACTCTTTTGCCTTGAATGTCCTATAGAAGGTTCCATGAAAGATGGGATATCTACATTGCAAAGTTGGGAGGAGACGAAATACCAAGTCCTGAGCACCCCTGTCTGAGTATATCAGAAACCGCTTACCATGTGATACAAAAGCAAGAGGAATATATCAAAACAAACTGTGCACTTCAGGATCTATATAATTGCTAAGAGTGGGTTTCAAATTTGGTGTTAATCCATTTAGCACCTATTGCCAAAGAAATTTAGACCCTGTCACTACAGCACATCTCATACTGCATTTTGCTTGACTTTTTATATGGGTAGATTTGATTTCAGAAAAATATTTTGAGATCATCAGAAACAAAAAGGCTTTGTAAACAAAAGGTGACTTATTTTAATGATTACTTTAACCCCTTTTCCTTCAAGAGAGAGACTGAGTAGAGAGAACAAGATAGGAGAGAAATACTACTGAAAGGGCTGCAGACCAGGGACAGGCCCTGGCACGTCCACAGCTGGCAGGAGTGGCTCAGGAGGCTGGCTCAAAGCTACTGTGTCTGTGAAAGGGCCTCATCCACATAGAGACCTGGGCTGCGAACTCCAGAGACTTATTCTGCACTTGACTCTATGTCTGTAGTTTAGATAAACTGCCATAAACGGGCCATGGTGCCCAGGACTCCATGTCCTGATATTTGGAGTCTCTAGGCTGAGTAACTAAGAGAGATTTTCTTCTCAATTATCCTTTTCCAATTTTTTCAAATGAATTTCTCACTATGTTTTTTACATATAAACTGTAAGATATAATTACTAAGTAAAGGAATATCAGCCAGATAGTGTTCAATATCTGTTCTTTTCTGGCTATTATCAATCACTATTTATTTAACCTTAGCACAGTTTCTGTGTTTATGTAAAATAAATCAACCAGTCTTCCTAACCTAGAGGAAAGCCCTTCCTGTACCTTCTGAGTGGCTCCAGCATACAGCTTTTACCATCTTTTTATCCAAGGCCTTTTAGGTATTGTCTGCTTAGACTTTTACCTACTCTACATGAAAACAATGTGGTTCTCTACAAGTTGGAGAGAGAAGAGCATCACGATGTAATGCGAAGCCCATGGACTTTGAAGCATGTCAACCTGGGTTTAAATCCTGGTTTAATATCTAAATGACCATGGTCATGTTACTGAAACATTCTGAGGTTCTTAATTTGTAAAAACCAACTTGCTTGGTTGTTGGGCAATTACGTGAAATGAGTAGATAAAACTCCAAGCACTTAGAAAGGTTGTGGTTTTCTACTACCACATCAACCATTTCCACGAATTTCTCTATGACAAGTACTGCCAACTGAGGGACCATGGGAAACCCGAGTAACTCGCTGAACCTCAGTTTCTTCTTCAGCAAAACAAAGCAGTATCTACCTCACAGGATTATGAAGATAATGAAATGCTAGCATCTATAAAGTGCCAGGGATATGGCATGTGTTCAATACATTTTAGTGCTAAATCTTTCCCACTTTTCTCCTCTTCTTAGCAATAGCAAGGGCTCTTAAGTAATTGCTGTTATTCCCAGGCTAGTAGTTCATTCTGATCTTGAGATTAGATTAGAGCCTACAGGGTCACCTTAAATGCACTCTAAATTGGGCCTGATGTCTGCATTTGTGTCCTGAAAAGATTCACGCACCACTACCAGGCTTGCCAGGTCTGAATCAATCTTTAGGTTGCAGAGGAAGCAAGAAATGTGTGCAGCACATGGATATTCCCTTCAGCAGGTCTTTCTCCTTTTCCTTCAGAGACCCTTCATGTTGCAGAAACAGGCACTATCCCTGTATCCCTACTTCCCTTCAGGCCTCCGCCTGTGTTTTTTCCCTATTAGCTCAGTGGTAAGAGGGTCTTTCCTCCTCCTGCTAGGAGTTTCCTGGCCTCACTCACCATCTCCTGTTGACAGAGATAAGAACAAAGACCCCCTTCCCATGCATCCTGAGATCATGTGGTGTCCCCCCAAGGGCAGTCTGATGCAGGACACGATGCAGCTAACCACGACTTAACAATTTCCATGTCCTTACACCACTTGTGGAAACAGTAAGTTAAAATGAAGACACAGCCTCAGCATATAGTTTATCATCCACCCACAGCATAGGCCGTTCATTATCCTCGCCCCGCCCCACTCCTTGCTCTTGTGTTTTGTGTGCCTTCCTTCTGAGGAGCACAGACGGCTCCCCTTGTCTGTGCCTGTGAGGCTTCCTAGGGGGAGGAGTTCATGTTTTCTACCAGCTTTGGGTGTCCACTTAAGATGAAGCATGCTTACTCTGTACATGTTTCTACATATCATTTAGGGAAGACTGAGGAAAGCCTTATTTTATGTTATCAGATGGGCTCCAACCCACGTAGCAGGGCTCTTTTTTACTTTTATATTTTAGCTGTGTCTGTCAGTGGTCCCGGAAACTATTTGGTAATGGACATAGACAGTCTATACAATAAATTTCAGGAATTGCTAGACTTAATATTGGAAGAAAAAGGCCAGATTGACTTATGGGGTGACTGAGCCATGCCCATTGTCCTACAGGGCCTTTGATCATTGACCCTAAATGGATCTCTTTCTCTGCCATAGAATTTTATTTGGTCAGGATGTGCTCTTTATCTTTTATGGTCCAAAAGCTAAAATGGCAGTGAGCATGATAACCGCTTCGGATTCGGGAATCTCACCATCTGCTGTTTCACACAGTGCCACTTCACTCTGCAGACTCAGGAAATAACAGTAGTAAACTGCCCACCCTAGAGCCCAACAATGAGGGTCAAGGTGGCACCCAAGAAGAAAAGGCTTACGGGTGACCTTGCGCCCAGGGATAAAGTCATACACGGTGCTATCCAGTTCTCTGACTAGAACTCGGATGTGCTTCCACCTGCTTACACAGAAAAACATTGGCAGGCTTTCCGAGCCACCTCAGTGCTTGGCATCAGAACAAGAAGCTGGCATGAAGCCTTGTCCTCAAACTCAAGTGAGGACTGAAGGCAACTTGATTTATACTCGTATTTCCTTTAAAGCAACTTTGAGCCCCCAGTGCATTTCATTTTCGTTATTGTTGGGCTCTCCTCTCCTTCCTAGAGTTGCACAGATTCAAGAAGGGTTACACGGTGACCCGAAAGGCGAGGGGCCTTGGCTGTGGGGTCTGTCATGGTCTCACCAACGCCCCACCACTCAAGCCCCCTGTGTTCCTTTGACACAGAGCACTTGACTGCTCCCACATCCTCCTGAGCCCTGAGAGTCTTGGGAAGCTCTGAGCCCCATTTCTATAGTTTCTCCTCCTTCCCAGGACAAAGCCAGGGAGCCACCCTTTCCTGGGTCCTTGGGACCAGTCCCTGCCCCCAGCCCAGGGGAAGCTCCTCGTCATATGAAAGACCAACACACCTCACCATGGCCTGGTCCTCAAAGACATTCTGCTCCTTTCTTCCAATTCTGTCTTCCCTTTGGGGTTCAGGTTTTAAGAAAACAAAAGCCAGGACCTCTTGCAGCTTGGTCTGACTTCTGCCATACTAAGGTGATGAGGCACAGAGGCATGGAGGGAAGAGGAAAAATACAGGAAGCGAGAGAGGGGGAAAAACTGTATTAAAACCTCCAGCCATTGTTATTAATGTGTGTAGTAGCAACAAACACAGCACTGCATTCCATGTGGGGGCTAACCTTTTCTTCTAGAAATGGAGTGAGCATTTCATAAAGAGAAGGAAGCTTTGGGTCCTTGACTCCCTGTGTTTGTGCGAGGTTAGTTGTGGGGGGCAGGGGTGCAAGTTGATTTTCATCCTTTACAGATTGCCCTTAATATCATTTTAATTTGTTGGAAAACGTAAACCAATGTTGCATCCTTGTTTTCTTGTAAATTGTTTACAAATGACTAAAAGTCACCAAAACTCAAGAGGGCTCTCATAACTGCTCTCTGTGAAAAAGATGACCCAAACTTGGCGGTGGAGTCAGTTTTGTTTGTGTTTCAGTGACATTAGTTGCGTTAGTCACAGGCCAAACTGGCTGAATTTGTGTCCCTCAATTTAAGAAAATGCAGTCTATAAATCCTCACACTTGTAGAACATTAATGTGGCAGATGGTGTCAAAACAAAAGTTATTTTCCCCTTAAAAGTGGATGTGCCAAAGGATTCCTTTAAGTATTAGGATGCCCTTGAATTTAAAATATATTTTTTCATATATATATTTTATATCATATATATTTTTTATTGTATAT
>NW_017731391.1:3738853-3766569 GCF_001890085.2 Hipposideros armiger | reverse complement strand
TAGAATCATGGATTTATGTGTAGTTTTTCAAAAGTGTATTTATTTCGTAAAAGTACGGAAAGCCATACTCAGGGAAATGAAGAGTAACCCGGGCAAAACAGTAGGTTTCACCAACGTGAAAGAAGACAGCCCCTGGCCAGACCTAAATAGTTGTTTCACATGTTTGGAAGAATTGCACAGCACTTGAATGACTCACTCGAAAACACCAGCAGTTAGAGGTGGCCTGGGTTATGAGGCAGGACCCGCAAAACAGGTTCTGGCTGCGCAGTGGTTTGCGGAGTGGTTACACGAAGTGCAGCCCTCCTCCAGGCCTCCAGGGAAGACAAGTAAACACGTACTTTTAGATATCCCCCAACAAAATCACCTTTCTCCCTTTGAAAGGTTACTATTCTTTGACCATTGTGACAGGTTTCCTGGTTTGTAAATGTTTGTTTTTTGTATATTGTAGCAGTTTATCTGACAAGGTGAATACTAATTTGGGGCACCAAAGAAATGGAGAAAATGTACCACACGTAAATAACCACCTTCCCGGGTCAAACTATAGAAAACTAAGCATTTTCGAAAGCCTTACCCATATTAAAACAGGGAGGGGGGTGGATCTCCCTGCAAGAGAATAGTGGTACATTTCAGGTTGGAACATATGGTTTTCACATTGGAACATATGATGCTGGCTTCTGGCTTTCCACACCAGGCTTTGGAGGTAAAGTTCTACTGTTGACCACAGCTATGTTTTACTGCCAAGGGCCACTCCCCTGTAAGCCCTGCATAATTAGAAACTGGCAAAGGAAGGAGGGAGATGTTCTTAGAACCCTTGGGAAGGCTTATTAAAGGACATGCAATTTGTGCTTTTGAATTTTGCTGTTCATCATAAGCTTTGACAACTTCACTGGATCTAAATAGCCAAGAAATTCTCATTGAACGAGGAAGGGTCGTAAGACCACAGAAACAAATGACCAGAATTCTTCCAGGTCTCTACCATCAGGCTTTATCTAGACTCGACTTTTCCTTTTTCCTTCAACCTGCAGGAATGATGGGGAGGGGGTGTCAGACTTCTGTAATTACATACATTTGAGTGACCAATAGAGGGATCAGTCCCAAAGAAGGCAGGGATGTCACATGATAACTACAGATCCCATTGTCTAGTATATTTTAAGTTACTTCTTCCCCTGTCTCTTGTAAGAAAAGAGTGAGCCTATTACAAAGCACATATATCTTTGTGTGGCTGTTTAAAATCCTACTTTGCCTGTTCTAACAGAGCACGCAGAGGATGAATCATTTAGTAACCGACTTTGGTTAGTTTCACCCACAAGAATGCCAAAAGTTGTGTCCCTGAACTTGCAGTCTTACACTTGCGTCCCAGATGTCCGTTCTTGTATTCCTGTGCACAGCTTAAAGTGAGCTGAGAGACTGATAATTACTAGAGTCTGCCATGAAAAAAAAAATGCCAGGAGGAACCTACACCACCCACTGTAGGATTGTTCTTGGCATGGTGATGGAGGCGTGGCGCATTTGCACATGGCAATAGGGATTGTCATGTCTTAAGTGGCAGTAATGCTAGGGGATACTTTTCTTCTTTGAGTTATATGATTATCTCCTGAAATGAAACATATCTCAGTTTTGAATCATAACTATGGGAAATGCCCACACCCATCTCACCCCAACGTATGTAAATTCCATTTCTCCCAAGACTCCCAGCGATGAGAGAATGCAACCATCAATATTATGAAAGTGGCTTGGCTGAAATGTTTGCCGAGTTCTGTGCTCAGTCATTTGAGCAGCCCAAGTGACACATCTGACAAGGCAGAACAAGAAATTTATCCCTTCAATATGGAGCAGTTTGCAAGGGAAGCTGAGTTCTGGAGCAAACTAATGGTGAGTGGAATGAACTGTTTAAATATCAAGGGCATCCTGCTGGGCACTTTCCTTGTGGCTTTTCATAGAATTAAGGTGAAAGGGGAATTTATAATCAAAGGATTGTAGTCTTGCTCATTATTTTAAAGTGAAACATGTCTTCTGCGTACCAAACGGCATTAGTGATAAATGTCTTTGGATGACTTGTTTGGGTGTAGATTTTTCTAATATTATTGATGAATCATACTGAACAGCTTGTGAGCATGCAAGACATGACCTTACTGAAGCAAAACAACTCACTGACAAAATGGAATTGTAAAGTTAAGCTAGGTTTTTAACACAAATGCAGCATCTCTTGGAACTCTGTGTTGGATTTGTTACTTTTGATATTCTTCAAATGTACTTCTTTTGAGATTTTATATGTGTGTGTGTGTCTGTGTATCAGAAGAGCACACAGTAAAGGTGCATACTAATATTCGTCTAAACCTAACTTTTATGATTTTCGAACTGGACGTGTTTCCGACCTGCTGTTTCCCTTTATGTCACTGGAAAGTGCTGAGTTTACTTCAGATGAATTGGTCAAGTCCTAAAGTCTCATAGAATGGCAGATTCCCAAGCCTTCGTGATCCCAGCCAACCATCTCATTTTATAGTTGAATAAACTGAAGTTCCCCTCCTTGAACAACCAACCCATAGGCAACCCATAGTTGGGCTAGAAGATCGCAGACCCCAATCCCCAGTCCAGTGCTTTTTCAGGTAGTATATCTCACTGTCCCATAGTATAAAATATCATCTTGTTTTCTCCTTTCTAATGTAAATTTAAACTTCATTGAAAATAGTAGATTCTGTCACAAACAGGCAATTTTTAGATTGGGTGGTGTAACAAATTCTCTTCTGGTGGCAGCGGTGTGACCCATCTGTCTTTTCCCAGCAGTCTGACTTATATTACCTTCTTTTATGACCTGAAGTAGACTCCACTAGCAAATTAAAACATTGATTTCTAGAGTAATCACTTCTGTTCATTAAAGAATATTCGTCATCTCTGACATCTTAGGTTTTAATGCTATATCTAAGCTGGCAAACCATGCTGTATACTTTTGGAGACAGGAGGGTAAAAAATACTGTGCTGTTCCCAAATATAACTAAAAAGGTACAATTTTCAGATCAACATTCAAGCTTTTGATATATCTACCTTTGTTTATCCAAGTCATTCACTCATTTACTTAGCCAGCATGTCAGCCAGTTATAGTCTGCAAACAGCCACTTCTCTGCTGTTGTAATATTTAAATGTAAATTGTTCTGTTATTTTTATCAGGAGCTCATTTTGACAAATTGCAGAAAAATAAAAAGGATTTTTCCTGCATGCCCTCTGGGCAGGAAGTAATGTTTGTTCTCCAAGCATGGGACCCAGATAGAGGCTGGAACACAAAGGGATATAGGCATTGGTCTCCTCCACTTAGACACCCTCAGCCCCCTGCCCAAGGAGGTTCCCAGATAAAATACAGTCAATCACATGAGAGAATGTCAGAAATGTAAGGTGACACCTATAACACAAATTCAAGTTCGCCTGTTGATCTGTTAAACCTTGATTACTCAAACTGCCATTTTGAAAATTCTCTCCTCTTTTGGAAGCTCTCAGGCTCATGGCTTCCTCTCTGCCCCTACATGTTGTCACCACTTCCCTTGGCAAGTGGGTGGTCACTGATTGCCAGATCAGTGGCCCCAGAGACTGCATTTTGTTACCGGGAGCAGCTCAGCAGTCTCTCCTCAGCTTCCAGGTTATGCAATAGATGAAATACCTGCCAACTCAGACATCTAAGGACAGGCATGGCCCAGGACAGGGGACCTTACATTCATTGTGACCCAATGGCTGCGCAGAAGCCTGTGAGAACCAACAGAAATGGAGTTTGGAGAGCCTGGCATGTTTTCACAGTGTCTTTCTATCACCATGAACACACCCAATCTCTCCTATGGTCAGCAAGTTGTTATCTTAACTGCAGAGGTTGTGAGACACAGAGATTTAATAATGGGTTTGATGCTCCCTGGCTAGTGAGCAAGGTGGGAGTAAGGACTATACGCCTCTGCCCTCAGTGGCTGGCGATTTCATACGTAATGTTGGACATGTTCTCTCAGCCTTTTTCTGTGTCTGGAGGACCAGAGCGGTTACTATCAACAGTTCCCTGGTTGTCCTTTGTTCTTAGTGCACTAAACTTCTTGCATGTCTGCACTCTTGCAGACTGACTGTGTTGCTTAGGAAATCACTTCCATGCTGGACATACCTGGATAATGCTTCTCTCAAAGAGGATAGCAGTGGCTCCTAAAGTTCAAATTTAGCAGCTGTCCTCAAAGTGCAGCTTCAGATTCCCAAGGCTGTGCACGTTAAAGGTCCCTGCCATACATACAACCTCTCACAATGGTTATACAGGCAAACTTCAACAAAGATTAACTAAACATGAGGATGCAGTCAGCAGTGGATGATATACAGTGGGAGGCAGTCAGCAGTGGACATGATTTTGGGGAAGTGGACATGGTAACCAGCTATGTAGGTCTATGTGATCATCACCACCCAAGAGACCTACACTGTCTTTCTTCTTTCGAGCCTAAAATCCTCATTTGCCCCCATCTCTTTTCTCTAAATGCATTCATCTAAACAAAGCATTAGGCAAGTGCTTACTGAGCCCAGCCTCTGTCTTGCTCCACTGTTTCTGCAGAGGACACAGAGGAAGAAGACATGCTCTTGCCTCATGAAGGTCAAAATATAATTGAGAGGGAAGATACACACACATGGAACAATTAGAGAACAAAATAATATATAACCGAGTGGCAGAGTGTGTGGTTCAGACATTAAATGGAAGGGCGATTCTGAAGTCAGGGACTTCACGAAGGAAATGGATTGAGAAGAGTGGACAGGAATTGAAAGGCGAGGGATGGGCATCCAGGTGAAGGGGATGGCATTGAGTCAATGCTGAGAGGCAGCAACACCCTTCCCTGGCTGTGCAACAGTACCGAGTAACTAAACAGAAAACGCGTGTGAGAGACTGGGGAGAAATAAAGTTGAGCAGACCCTGGAGACACTTGAAGGCCAAGCAGGGGAACTTCGACCTGGTAGGAAGTGGGAGCCATAGAAGGTGATGGAACAGTAGAATGCCATGATAAAAATAGCGTTTCAGGAAAATGAGTCAACCCAGATAGATTGGATTCTGAAGATCCTGGAGGCCAGTGAGAAAGCTATTGTTACAGCACCTAAACATGAGGTGACCGTGGTCCCAGACCCGAGTGGTACAAGCTGAATGGGGAGAAGGATGCATATTTCTAAGGAAGAATATCAAACACTAGTTGATGAATCAGATCCTTTAGGGTGCAAGCTACATGAACTTAACAAATGATGGCTGTCTTGTATAGGCAATAGTCTACCTTTGCTCAGGATAAAAGAGAAGCCAAACTCTTCTTAGATCTATTCCTAAGGCAAGCAAACCTTTCTCATACTTCCCTCCCTGTTCCTTGAGTTAGCCAAACACTTTCCAGAAAATTCTCCAGATACCAGTGCCTATCCTGAGAGCTGAGGCCAAAGTTTCTCTTCTAGGCAACACTCCTGCCACCTGGAAATTTTGTACCCTCAAAGCTATAACTCTCTCACAGCTGGATTCATGTAATTGTGGGTAAATTGCCTAAGTTCTCCTGCTTAACTGTTGTTTACTGAACATGAACCGTATTTTTTCTTCCCCTCCCCCATCACTGTCTTAGTTTTATTTCTAGTCAGTTTGCTCCTCTGCTATCTGGTTAACTCGGCAGAATGCTTCAGCTTTAGCTGATCAGCTTTGCCGTGCATATACATAGTTGGGTTTGTCTGAGGTCTCTCCTACCTACAGGAAAAAGAGGTACACAGTTCACCTAGAGTTTAAAAGGAAAACAAGGGTTCACAACAGGTACATAAATCAAGGTGTTATGTGTTTCAACTGACACGTCCTAGCTAGGTTTCAAGGCAAATTTTGAATCATAGATGGTGAGAACTTTAAGGGACCATAGAAGTGTTCTGTTTGACCTACAGAGTATGGTTTTATTTGTTGTTTTTTTTAAGATTTTATTGGGGAATTGGGAAATTGGGGGAGGGGAAAGGGAATAGCACTGGGGAATCAGGGAAGGGGAACAGACAAGTTGCTGTTTTTTGTTCTTCAGTCTAGTTGTGGAGGACGTCGCTTCACTGGCCCATGTTGGTATTATCATTGCGCTCTTCCTGGGTGAGGCAGATGGGTTGCCAGTCACTGGATGGCCGCTCACAGCGGCTCTTGGCAGCTCACTCCGGGTGCCAGCCACTCACAGTAGTTTACGGCAGCCCACTGCAGCAGGGGCTGCAGCCTATGCCTTCGCCGGCGACTCACGGCAGCACAGCTCCAGGTTGACCTGTTTTTGTTCGCCATCTTAGCTATAGAGGGCGCAGCGTCACTGGCCCTAATGTGGGATCCAAACCGGGGCCCTGCTGCTCAGAGCTGGTGTCCCAAGCCAGCTCTTAACCAACGCACCACTCGGCTGGCCCCCACAGAGCATGTTTTAATGATTCTTTTAATCTTTGAGCCAACATTTAAAGTTCAGAAGGTTTGACATAACAATCCAGAAACACAGTTCCTTGAGAAGGTATCAAAAGGTGTGACAGGGCTAGAGCTGAGTGTGGTCCCCTGTAGGTTGAGCACAAATTCTCCTCCTTACCGACATTTTAGAGCACTTGCCAGAACCTGTGGCCATTTGCATGTGTGACCCCTGACCTAACCCATCTCTCATTTTACAGAAAGAGAAACTGAGGTGCAGAGAAGTTAAATAGCTTTTCCAATATTACCTAAGAGGTTGACAACAGACAGGAACTAGGGCTGAGCCTCGCTATGACTCCTGGACCTGTTTTCCCCCACCCCCCGCTCGTTGGGCCTGTAGTTCTTTCCCGAATACATAACCAAAAAGGTTGGCAAGCTGGAAGAAGGCAGAGGCCAGCATGTAGAAATATGCACATCCTTGGAAAGGGGGATTGAACAGGTGTTCCTGAGAGCAGGAACCTGGGGAAATCCAGAATTTCCCAGGTGTGGCCCTCGATGTCATTTTAGTTGGCTTTATTGTACCTACTACTTATACTTCCAAGAAGGACTATGCTTCATAATTAGCTTTTTCCCCTTTATTACAATTTTTTTTTACTTAAAAATAGTATACCTGAACATATAGCAGTTGTGATATATAATATTGTAAGTATTTGCATTGCAAATGTCTCAAATGAAACATGGATAAAAAAATATATGTGTGTGTGCATGTTTTTCTTGTCTACTTTCCTCTCCTAAGCTCATTTCATTTCCATAGACCTCTGGCCTGCACTGTTAGTTGGTTCAGTTACTCTCTGTCTTGAATATGTTAAAATGACATTGGCACTTGGCTAGAAGCTCCTGCAGGCGTCACCTCCCACAGACTCAGCCGCTCTGTGAACTCTGTGGGCTCACAGGGTGGGCGGGAGGGGGCTGCAATCATCCTGCTTATCATTATTGATGTGGCTTTGGTGACCTCTGCTGCAATTCTGTCCAGTGCGATTCTGGAGGCAATTCAGAAAACACCTGCTGAAATCCTTGCGAGAAATCCATGTGCGTGCCAAGGCCAGGTGATTGGTGTCGCTCTTGAACAACATGAAGGTCAAGCTCTTGGCTCTCCTTTAGTAGCTATTTTCATGAAAGTCAGAATTCTTTATTGAGTGAATTTTAATAGAGACCGTGCCCAGGCTGGCATTTCTGCATTCTGCATAGTAATACTTACAATGGCCTTTTAACTAAAATGGAAGAAGGTTGTAGATTACGCAGGGCTTTTAGAATTGCAGAATGGATATGAAAGAGAGATGCTCTGTGTTCTTTTAAATACAGGACAGCTTAAAATTATGCTTGATGTCTCATTTCTCTACTTCACCCTCATTCTTCTCAAGGCAATTATACCACTGTGACTGCTTCCTTCTCTTTTTTTTTGGGGGGGGAGGGGGGAGGTTTTCTCGTCCTTTCCAAATGGTTGCATCCCTTGGCTGACAGAACAAGATCACTTCCTTACATTGCTGAGGATGTTTCAGCCCCTCCATGTATGCTATTGTCTTCAATACAGATTCTACATTTCCATCTACTATGTGAAAGTGTGAGATGTAAATGAAAGACAAACTCCGTAGAGGTATGATATTTGACACTAAGCGGCCACAGTAGACAGTCTCCATACCTAAAATGTTTATTTGATCTTGAACCACATTGATGAAATTTTATATGATGGATATAATAAAGTTATGAATTATGACACAATGAAAATAACATATGTTACATATTTAGTAAGTAAACAGGTAAGAATTGTGCTATGTATTTCATGGGTATTATCTAATTTAATCTTCATAGCTGCCCCTTTATGCCTCTACAATGAATGAGAAAAGAGTCTGCGTGGGTAAAGATTTAGTTTTAGGCATGCAGTTTGAGAAGAGATACAGGCAAACTGAAGCACTCTGCAAAGTAAGGGTAAGACCATCTCTGTACAGGAGCAGTGGTTCTCAAATTTGAGCCTGCAGCAGAAGAACCCCCTGGAAGGTGGGTTAAAGCACGAATTGCTGGGCCCACCATTGTGTGTTTCTCCCAGAGTTTCTGATTCAGTGATCTAGGGTGGAACCTAAAAATTTGCATTTGTGACAAGTTAGCAGGTGATGCCAATGCTGCTGGTCCAGGGGCACACTTTCAGAACTGCTGGCCAGGAGCTTAAAACTATATCACATGTAGAACAGACAAAGTGACCTGGAATGCTTACCCTTGAGATGCTCTGGGTGCATGAAATCCTCCTGCAGTCTATTACAGGGCTGGGGTGTACAAGTAATACCAAAGGTTTGAACCAGGGACAATGGGTGTGACATTGGCCAATGAATGTGAACTGAGACAAACATAGGCTGAGAGTAAGGGACGACGGATGGAGTGGATTACCTGTGGAGGCAGCAGATCAAAGAAGCTGGGAGGTGCTCAAGCAGAGGAGGGTGAAGGGTGGCAAGGATTGCAGACTGGTGGCCCTGAATGCAGATGTAGGTGTGTCTGCTATGAATGTACAGGGCTATCATTTGAAATGCTGCTGGAGGCATATATCCTCCAGTACCCGCCTCCCTGTCCCTACTCTCTTAGTCCTGCTGACTCCTCCATTTACACTCACCAGCCTGGGCACAGGTGGCCTTGGAGTTGAAGGTCCCTGATATACAGGATGACCAAGCAGTAGGCAAATGCTGAATTAGGCTTTTGGGATTTTCTGTAATCTGTCATCCAAACTCTAAAGAATGAGAGAAGGATCACTCAGCAAATTGATCCCAATTCGTCCACTTGTAGAAATTGTACACAGAGAGAGGATCCACGAAAAACTGTGCTGCCATGGAAGATGGTGCTAATGTTGCCAGTCAGTGCAGTGTTTCCTAGTGTGGCTCTCTGAGTTGGTATGGCTCTCAGTCACCCCGTCCTCCCTCCAGGTCTTGTCCCTCCAGGGGCTTCCTCTGGTCCCACGTTACTAGAGATGGCCCCACCATGGCCACAGTATCTAAATAGCAAAGACACACAAAAACTGTGGCTGAGCTCACTCTATCCCTCCTTGCAAATAGTATCCCCGGTCTGTCCTCCCTGAGCCCAGAGAACTGTTCCCCACCTGCTCTGGTGACAGGTGAAAAAGCCAGGCAGTGAAAAGTCGTAAAAGGCGATGACCAAGCCTTGGCAGGAAGAGTGATAAGGAGGAGTTTGGGTTGATTACAACACAGTCAGCACCAGAACTGGAGGATTCCCAGGAGGAAACGCTTACGTAAGAATTTCTAAAGAAAGGGAAAGAAAAATGGAAATGCCAGAGAGAAGCAACATGACCAAATTAAGAAATGGAAGATCTAGGTAAATTGTTTGGAGAACTATATTGTCAGTGATGGATGCTTTGACCTTGAGACAGTTAAAATAAAATCAGAGAAAGAGCTACAAGCATGCTTCGGAAGAGCCTTCACTGACAGGTTTACATGGCCTGATTAAGTCTTTTCCGCGTTCGCCTTCTGGGTTTGTTTGCTAGGTATTTGGCATTATAATCCCTAGGCAAGCCCACTGCTCTCAGTTATGAGAGTTCAGGGTTGGGGCTGCCATCCAGATAACAGAGCTAGGAACAGCATATCCCCTCCTCCTTAAATCATCTTTTCATTCTCTTCTTTCTTTCTCTATCCTTCCTTCCTTCCTCCCTCCCTTCTTCCCTCTCTCTCTCCCTCCCTTTCTCTTTCCCTGCCTCTCTTCCTCCTTCCTTTACTCCCTTCTTTCCATCCCTCTTTCCTTCTTCCTTCTTTCTTTCCTCCTCCTTCCTTCCTTCTTCCCTTCCTTGCTATCTTCCTACAAATAAGGAAATAAAAACTTGGGGAAACCTCTGGTGCAGTTTCCAATAATAACCTTAGCAGGCAATTTTTGCACATACAGAGTGAGTTATTTTCTTATAACTGAGATCAGGGGCCGCATAGCTCCCAGGAGGAGGGGGAAAAACACTTATACTGACATGTTTATGTTTTGGAATAATAATATTTGTCCATGTGAAAATATGTGTGATTCCTTTCTGCCACACCATATGGCTTATTACTATGCATAATCTAAACAGTAGCAGCTGCTGCAGGATGCGAGAATGAATTTTTCTAAAGTAAAAATAGGCTAACTATTGGATGCCACATGTGGTCTCCACAGTATCACCAGTTATTCACCAGACACCTACATGTGGGTCCCTCCCACTCATCCAACATGTTTTTTTATGAATATCTCAGAAGTTCATTTTTCTGTCCATCTCATCCAACCCTAGCCTCACTCAACCTGGGTCCCCAAGGGACTTTTCTACCTTGGGAACATGAAAATGTATTCTCCAAAGCTGTTGGCCACCGAAGATCTCAGTTTGGATTTTCTTCACTGACGACAGCTGCCAGAAAAAAAAGCAGTTTTTTGTCCTGGTTCTCCACCTGACTTTCTACTGGCTGAACCACAACGTAAGTCTGTGGTTAATCAGACACATGGAGTCCTTGATGAGTCCCTCTCAGCCCACTGGGCCCAACTCTGAGGTAATGGAAAATGTAGGGGAACACTTTTACAGACCATTTGAATGTGGTTTGCAGAAACCCTTGAGGTTTGAGTAGGAATGTGGTTTGCCGAATAGGTGCTGGATGCCACTGTAGAAACCACCACAATCAACAGTCCAAACCAGCCCAGTTCCACAGAGAAATATCTACAAGTCATTCTGAGGCCCCCGAAAAGCTGGAGATTTTAGAACATCAAAACACTCCTTATACTGATTCTACACATCAGAACGGTAAATATCCAGAGCAGTTAGGAAGAAAAAAACCAAAAACTTCCTGACCAAGCATCCCAAAACTTGAGCCTAAAATAAAAGTATTTAGATAATTGCTTTCATTTTCCACCTCCGTTGGTTTAGTCATAATAATACCTTACATTTGCGTGAGGTATCATAGTTTGCTGGGTGTTTTCATATATTTTACTAGTAATTGAGACTTGTCCCTGAGAAGACTGTCAGGTGACCCAAATCGGTGTGCGGGGATATTATCTCTGTCCAGTAAGCTTTGTCCTAGTCTCTTCACAATGGGTTCCGCTAATTTCCGACTTGGATCAGTCGTCTTCCAACAGCCATTTGTCTTTTTCGGGTGTCGATTGGTCAGTTCTTTAGTACCTGCTGTTTTTATCACAGTTATAATAGAGTGATTTATCAATGTCATGCTCCTCAGTCGGCAACAAGAGAGCAACTACAAGATATAGAATTGATCAGCATACCTGGCCTGTGACTACAGTCCTCTGACTTGGAATGGCATTTGTGCCTCTGTCATCCCAGAGCTTGTCAAGAGGTCTTGGAGTCAGCCTTAACCTTGCCAGCCTTGGCCTTCCGGGTACATTAGATAATTGTTTCATAAACTTTTTCTATCTGGGAGGAATATCTGCCAGCTTCCCCAAGTCACATTTTGTGTTTAGGAGCTCCATGTCTGTTTCTCATTTCCCCGTCTCTTATCATCATCATCAGCCTGACTCAGGCCTAGTAGGTGATTGTCTCTATACCCTTATCATGTGATTTCAGATCTTCCTAATAGATGACGCCTGAAATTTCACTATTTATCCAGCCTGGCCTTACCCCAGTTCCCAGAAAAACTTCCAGTGGTAGGCATAGCCCTGCCCACTCCCAGAACACTGACCTGGAGGTAGGCGGTCATGTGAATAGGGGTTAGTCTTGCTGTCTTCAGCTTGGTGTCTGGGGGCCCCAGGCGCCTTGTCTGCTAACGGGCACCTTAGCTCACACCATGCTTAGCTGGTGGGCATGCATGGGATGTTGCCATTTTTTTCTGGTTTAACTTGTACCCTCTTGCTGAAATCTAGCTATCCACTTCTGCCCATTGGCTATGCTGCTGAGCAAGCTCTACTCTCTGTGTCTCATTGCCTCAGGTACCTCCCAAGTGTACCTAGAAACAGGGCCATATTGTGATTTTCATGAGCTCTAGGCTTTGTCCTGGTCTCCTTACAACGCATATTGAAATTTTAATAACTGTGTTTTTAAAAGAATATTTATGTCATTAGCGTAAAGCAGCATAACCTGCTCTATGGACTGCATGTTTGCGTCCCCTCAAAATTCACGTGTTGAAAGCCTAATCTTCAATGTGATGGTGTTTGGAGGTATGTCCTTTGGGAAGTAATTAGGTCATGAGGGTAGAGCCCTCAAGATGGGATTAGTGCCCTTAGAAGAACAAACACAAGAGGGTTTGCCTCCTTCTCTGCTGTCGGGTATGAGAGGGCACAGTGAGAAGACAGCCATCTGCAAACCAGGAAGTGGGTCCTCACCAAGAACTGAATCTGCCAGCACCTTGATCTTGGACTTCCCAGCTCAGGAACTGTAAAAAGTCAATGTTTGTTCTTTAAGCCACCTAGTCTATGACAATTTGGTATAGCAGCCCAAGAAGACTAAGACACTTGCCATAAATAGAAAATGTACATTAATGCAAATTAACGTAAATATATTATGCAATAGTTTTAAATTTAAGTTTGTTCATGTTTTACCTAACTCCACTGTTCTGAGTTCCTCAGCATCTCTTAGCCTCTCATAGTCCTCATGGAGTAAGTGATTGGATCGATGCCAAGCTCAAAGGTGCCCACTCTGTTCAGTTTTTGGTTTATTCACTGTCCATCTACCAACACCCATCCACTGTCCAGTTTCCTACTCCAAAACAAATGAACCAACCAGACCTCCCCAACTCAGTTTAAGCACTACAGAGCATCCCCACCCATCAGACTGGATTTTCCTGGGAAACATCATTGGCTGTCACAACCCTGAATTCTCTCTAGAACGGTGCCGTCCAACAGAACTTTCCATGATGATGTCCTAAGTCTACACTCACTAATACAGCGCCCACTAGACATATGTATCTACTGAGTATTTGCAATGTGGCTAGTGTGACTGGGGAACAAAATTGTTACTTTTATTTAATTTTATTTAATTTAAATTTAAACTCTTTAGCTACATATGACTAGTGGCTACCATATTACACAGAGCAGTTATAGAATGTCTGATTTTGACCATGACTGTACTTCCTCGGTTCTAGATCTCCATCCCAGAAATGCTCAGTTCTAAAATTCTTTTCTTTTCCATGCCACATGGCCAAGTTTATTAGTGAAATGGATGATACTTAAGCTGCTATTAGATGTTTGCCCCATAGTGTGAACGCTCTGGGTGGAAGTATGACAGAAGGAAGCAAGAACAGAATGTGAGAACCCTGTGTGCTGCTGGAGGTCTTATGGGGAGCATGGGTGAGGGGAAACAGAATAGAGAGATCAAGGTTATCAAAGATTCATTTTCCCCTGCTTTTCAGTTATGCAAAGCTAACAATTGCCAAAATATAAACTGTATGAATATCCTTTTATTTCCTGAACATTCTCCTCTTTGTTCTTTTTAAAACAATTGTTAATCGGAGTCAAAGGTTCAGGTTCAGAATAAACAGTCTGCCCAATAGTTTGTCGTTAACTTGCTGAGCCTAGAAACTGTAGCTTGAGCTGGCTTTAAGCCTCAAGCTTTTGTGTTCGAATCTTTGGACCAATTGTGTTGAATCGGATTCAAGACAAAACCTGGCACTCCCTCATACACTCCAGTAAGGCCCCAGTCACCCATGACTGCATTTAAATAGACCTTTGAGGACCCCAGTAATGGCACTCACTTGTGTAATACACACATGGATGACTATCGATCCATTCCCACTCCACCAACCTCTGCTTCCTCACCCTCTGAGCCCTCCATTCCGTGTGATGTATGGCCTCTTCTCAGAGACCATAAGCTCAGAGATGGCAACCCTCTCTGTAACTCATGGAATAGGATGGTAAAATTGATTATCTAAGCCAATCATGAAATTTCACTTCTCTTACCACTTACTGATTTTGGAAGAGGAACAGGACCTAACACTGTTCACTGAATGACTGCTGGAAAAACTTTTCTCCAACAAAAAGTACATAGAGGATGATCACTCATCCTCCACTGTCATTATTGGGCCTCCAACAGAGGCCAGATGAAGTACCAAGATGACTCGCTGTGTGGTGGAGGGGGAGAGGGAACAGGGTCCTCGATAACTCAGTAGAACAGGCAAATTAACTAACCCTGAAACAATCTGGACTTCCTTTTTGTGAAATAATAAGCCTCCTAGTAGATTAGGCCATTTTGAATTGGGTCTTCTTTTATTAGCAGCTGAAGTCGCCATTTTTGATATAATTATAGTATGTTATAGAGTTCTTATTGCCTCTAATTTGACTGAAAACTTCTTCCTGCCAGAAAATGAGCAGGTTATAGCTTTAGCTTTTTTCTGCTTTGTGGATTGAAGACATTGTCTTTTCTGATGCTTTATTATTTTTCTTCTGGTATGTCTCTCTGTATAAGTCACTCCGAAATTTTGCCTGTTTCTTCATCTTTGACATGGGAATAAAGGACTGAACTCTCTTTTACTATAATCAGTGAAAGAACATAGTTGATAATCAAAATAAATCCTAAATAGCAAATAATAAATAATAGTAGTAAGATGTGGCCATTTGCTATAATGTTTTTAGTTACAAATATAAATATATAGGTTTATTTGTATCCTCAAGAATGAGGCCCCCCCCCTTTTTTTTCTGCTGAGCATGGAATATTGAACACTTATTTAATGGGCACAATTCTATTTTCATTGTGGAGAAGGTGCAAATAATAGCAGCTTTTGCCCCAAAGCAGAAGCTCTTTAGGCAGTCTGTCTCCACTAATGTGTGTATTGATGTACATGCATATTTCCCATTAATACTAATAGAACCTAATGCGACTGTATAAATCACCTGAATTTTGATGCAGTGGGAATCTGATGTTGGATGATTCGAGATGAACTCACAAAAGTACATTTGTCTGGGAGCTATTTTTTAATGCGCCTTCATCTTGTAGCCGAATTTCTCTCCTGACTGAAATATTAATCAAAGGCTGTTTCTGCTTGCTCCTGTCTTGCACACCCGCCTCTTATCATCAGAAGAGAAATAGACTCATCTATGTGACCATGTACCTCTACCCAGGTATAATTTAAGATTCTGTTGGAAGAAAAGAAAAAAACAGGGAATGAACAGAAAGGAGAAATTAAGAGAGAGTCTCCTTTTTCTGGGGAGCAGTGTGCATACTGGGCTAAATTAAGCCGATCCATGTCCTTGAATCCTGGAAGGAAGGCCAGATGTCATAGGCCAAGTGTGAGGGACTTAGACATCTTTATTCGCCACTTTGTCCTCACCCATTGTCAGCTGTATCGAACATCTTACCTCCAAGCCTCCACAGCAGCATTTTTACCTATACTGTCAGTGTGCTGTCTGGGAGGAACGCGTGATGTTACCTATCAGAGAAAGTGCTTTCCAGCCAGTATGCTTCGCTCCTCAAAAAAAAAATGGGCTCGCCCAATCTCATCTAACGTCCGTTCTCCTTCCTCTCTGATCTTTCTCCTCTGTTCCCGGGGTTCTAGTCACAGTGATGGCTCACGGAGACTGTCTTTCATCTTCTTCTATTATAGGCAAAAAAGAAAAAGTGTACTCTTGATAAAAAGAAATACACACACACACGTGTGCACACATACATACATGCAGTATTTCCCCCCCCCCCGGAGTTTCTTCCAGACATGGCAAAAATAAAAATCAGACAGAAAGGAAAATGCAAATTGTAAGCTAAAACTTATAGAGTCCTTATTTAAGGCTGGATCACATAACCCTGGAATTAGAAAAAATTAGCCCTGAAAAGGGTCTTTTTGGCCATAGAGCACAATAATGTGACATACGGCTGCTGCAGCTCTTCAGTTGGTGAAGCCCTGAGTGCTTCCATGGGCATTTCACATGGGCAGGGCAAATATTGTTAGCGCCCCTTTTGCAGATAAAGGAACTGAGGTTAATTGAAATGCTGCTAGAACAGCATCATTGATTTCTAAGATAAGTTGGAAATCATTTGGTTCTTTCTCCATTCCAAGTCGAATAATTAAATACAGAGCTGCTTAAATAGGCTTTTAAATCAAAAGTGTCTTAATTCCCAAAACCTATGTAAAGCCCTCAATGATTCTTGAGCAAAACATTTCTGAATTAGTTTGGTCATTATAATCTGCTTGAACCCAAGGGAATGCGAGGATTAACTTAAACTTTAATTAATAATAGTTGAGGATTAGTGAAAAAGGTATTATGTCGCAGTAGATCTTCAAACCTTACTCTAAATTGAGATTTTTTTTTTAAACGCAATAGTTTTAATACTATTTATGAAGAGGTATTGCTCTGTCTGTATAATAATTAAAAGTGCCTTTTTAAAAAGAAAGCATTATTATTGAGTGGAAGAGCTTGTGCAGTCTAACTCTGTTATCCACCTCAGAGGGAAATGTGGCCATTTGAACCATGAAGCTTTGGCTCAGGGATCCTCACACCCTGGTGGCCTCTTATCAAATTGCAGGTATCAGATGTAGGAGGAACTAAAGATGTGCTACCAACTGCAAAATCAATTGCTTTCATTCATTCATTTATTCAATAGTTAATTACATGCCTGCTCTGGGCCAAACTATGCGCAAGGAATAAATACATAAATATCTAGATCCCTCCCCTTCAGGGGTCTCCCAGACTAGTAAAGGAAGGCCTATGGAAGGGCACCAAAGGAGGGAATTGCATATTTATTGGGGCATATTGTCCCCAATTTAAAAGTGAGGCCCAGAGAACTTACAGGAATTTCCCTAAGGCTACACAATATGTGGAAGCATTAAAAATCGAACTACCAGATACCTGATCAGGCTGTTTGCACTCTACCAATATTAAGCAGTGTGACCCACCCACCCACACCCCTCCCCATGGCCCTATAATATCATGCGGGTGGCCTTTGGCAGCTGCCACCTGCTATTGACTGTCACCGTGCCACTGGAAGTTACATTGATTTTGGAGCCCACATTCCCTGTCTTAGAACACTCTGGAATGAGGAAGAGAAATTAAGAGTGCTGTTCTACCACCACCATCCCCCCACCCCCTGCCCCGAGGATTTGCCACGTCATTCAGTCTCAAGTAGCCTGGAAGCAGCTCTCGGGCAAACCTGAAAGAAACTGAGGAATGTCCCCTCTGGTCTCCAGAGGAAGGGTGTTCTTCTGACCAGCGAACCAACCGGCGTCACTAATTCTGATAGCTCCTCGAGAATATATTAGCCAGGCGGCAGACAGCCCTTGGAATACTGGAGCCGTGGCAAGCGAGATTGCCTGGGGAACTGGGAGAGTTTAGGACAAAGCCAAGAGAGGAGAGGCATCTTCCTCACCGAGTACATCAGTAGGACAAGGGAGCCACCGGGCTTAGCAGAACACGGTTCAATGGGCACAAAGGTAAGAGAAATACACCGGGTAGCAGGCTCAGCCACGGTGCCGGCACTCATGCCAACATCGTAACTATGGGGAGAAGCCAAAGTTGGTGACTCAGCAATGAACAAAGAACTAGGACCTTGGGAACTAAAGAAAGTGGGATTCAACCAACAGTTGTTGAGAGATGACCTGTTGTACAATTTCTTATTCCCAATCTCCAAAGCCAAGATGTTCTGAAAACTGAAACATTGTGGTAGCAAAACCTGTCCTGAATTGATATAAGGCTGTCTGTAATCTTGATTCATCCCTCTTAATGTGAATATTTGTGGTTGTGCTGTAGAAATTTCTATATATTTGATTGCAAGGTGATGCTGGTGGCATTAAGTAATATAGAGGATAGAAATATATCATGTCTAGAAAACCAAACCCTGAATTCCAGGACGCATCTGTTCCTAAGGGTTTCAGGTAGATGACTGGGTGTCATGCACTTATTTCTATACAAAAATCCTGAGAGGAAAGTATTATTTCCCCCATTTTATAGATTTAAAAAAATAAGATAGGGATGCATTTATTTGACCAAGGTCACACAACCAGTAGAAAGTGAGAGATTGAGTATTAAACCCCACACACCTGAACCCAGTTCCTGTGCTCATGCCCTGAGGCACTCATTGTGCTGATGGGCACTATGGAAGAGCCAGCAGTGGCTCTCAGGGAGGGGACTCAGGGACACTGCCAGTTTCTCCTGGTAAAACCTGACCCTGACCCCTCCCACAATTGTTTTAGTTTTTATTCAAAAAGAAGCAACTACTGACCTAGAGCCTCCTGTTAGCATGAAGTTCTAGAAAGTGTTGAGTTGGAGTGAAATAGGATTCCTTTTAAACACTAATGTCTTTTCAGCTACATCAGAAGACCTCTAGAACCCTTTTAAGAGGTTTCTGATTCCTCCGAGAACCTGATGAAAGCTGTGAGCCCTCCCCACAGGATGCTGCACATGCAACTCTGCAGAGTAAATACTTCATCCTGTTTTAGGGGAGCCTACGTATGAACCCCAGACTGAGAATCTGTGTTTGGCTTTCGGGGGATTAGTAAATTTTCCATAACAAAATTCATAGCAAAGTTCAACTTTAAAGAGTAAAGATCATTTCAATTAATATAATCCAATGATTCCGTCAAAATGTATTTGCTAGGGGAGCCTAGAACTATCTGGCCAAATGGATGTGTGTGTGTGTGTGTGTGTGTGTGTGTGTGTGTGTGTGTGTTAGGGTGTTGGGAGGAATAACTGGGTGGGGGGTTAGGGTGATTTTTCTGGCTTCTCAAGAAAATTATCCATCCAGATATTAAACCCTTACAGTTATGTTTACGTCTCTGCTCTTATAAACAACCAAATGTTCAATCCTGAAATTGGGGGCTGCATGAGAGGTCAGGTTCAGTTCCAGGATCTTGTGATCATCTTCTGCATGTGCTTGGAGACTTTGGCTCTCTGGGCAGTTTCCTTTTCATCATCTGTTATTCTAAAACTTGCAAACCACTGTCAAGGCCCAACTATAAAGAACCTCCAACTGGCATCATAACTACAGTTTATTTTACCCTTTGCTCCTTTGATTTACTAAGGTTCTAAACCGTTGTTTTCTAAAGCTAAATGTTTCCTAGTCTTTTGTATCTGGTTGGAGAGTTGTGATAACCTACCCCCAAGAGTGTAAAACTGGAAATGATGAATACAAGTGCGTTCATCATTACCCAGTGCAGAAAACAACTCCTCAGAAATTCAGAAAGTTGGTAATGGCAGATTTTGTTTTTTACATGGTTACCTTTATGACAGTTCTGTCACTCTACACCAAGTGCCGTCTATTCGAGCTGGCTTTTCTCTGACAAGAGTATCCATGGCTCATGACACTGGGCTGAGCTGTATTTCTGATTTGTGTGTTTGGTAATTGATAGAAATTGATGATGCGTGCATTTTGATGTAAAGTTAAAAAATAGGCATGTTCAGGTGAGTAAAATGATTGTGTGCTCCTCATTTCCCACATGTTAATAAATAAGGTTAAATGTACAGATGGGGAATATAGTCAATACGATTGTGATAGCATAGTACGGGGTCAGGCGGTTGCTGGACTTAGCATGGTGATCACTTCTTTAGGTATATAACTGTTGAATAGCAATGGTGTATATCTGAAACTAATATAGTGTTGATGGTTAGCTATGTTTTTTAATAAAAACCTTTTAAAAATCAATAAATAAAAATGAAATATAAAATAACATATCTCCATCAAAAAATAAAATATAAATAAAAAGTAAATAAGATTAGATGACAAAAGCAGTTTAGCCAAAATGGTGAAGTTCTTGGATTCTGGAGTTACTCCCTCCTGGCTTTGGATCTTGAATCCATCAGTTATCAGCTAAGTGACTGTCGACAACTTAAACTTCACCTCTCAATAGCTCACTGTCTGTGAAATGGGATTAAAAATAGTATTAATCCATAGAGTTGTTCTAAGGATTAATTGAGATAACCCATGCAAGGCATTTAGCATGGTGCCCAGTTCAAGATATGTTAGCTATCATTAATGTTATCTCTCAGGATAATAATGATTTCCCAGCTCTGTTTTTCCACAAAAACCCTCTCCGGTATCATTTGGGCTTAAATACAACTGAGTTCCAAGATGTGCCAAGAATGCATATTTGGTATTTCTCCCTGCTCTGAGACATCAGAGAATTACTTGTATGCATAGATGAGGGCAGGAGAGGTGAATCTCATATTACCATAGTGCTTTGCATGACAGCCAGATTGCAAGCCTCCATAACAGATAGCTTTTTTGCAAACTATATGGCAGCCTAATAGGGACTCCATGTGTTTCCATGGAGCTGAGCTGAATGGGTGAGGTCAAGAGTAGGAAGATTCGTTCTTCCTGCTTGCACCCTGGCGCCTTGTCCATTTCTGCCCTGGCCCTGTGGTCATCACTGGTGAATGGACTCAGATGTATTCCAGACCAAAACATTCTAAGGAGTCAGGTGGGCCTGCCTCAGTCACCCCTGGTCCTCAGGAGCCCAGAGGTGCCAGGTTCATCTGAGATCAGTGTGGGGGTCACCTGTCACCTGGTTCTGCAGAGTTGTACTGAAGCCCCTGAGAGGTTCTGCCAGCACTAGGACGGGTTCCCTGCAGAAAAGGCTGCTGGCCTTGCTTTATTTTTCTGTCAGCCTTGAATAGCGTTGAGCCTAAAACCACCTGTCTTATTCCAACTGAAATCCAATAAATGTCAGGAAGAAAATAACCCCATTTGGAAATCAGTAGGAAACTCAGTTGGTAGATTTACTGATTCTGCCAACATGTGCAGATCTTAGATTCTTGGGAAATTAATAAAATTTCAAAATGTGTATCATACCGAGAGGCAGAGGTTCTAAAAGAGAAAAGGCTTATAAGACTTGCTATGTTGAAATAATGATAAATAGGTCCTCCATCACTTGTCTTGGCAAATGCTAATGCTGTGAGTTTCCTGTGACTTGGATGTGTGCTCTGGAGAGGGCAGAGGCTGTCTTTCCTCGTGGCTGCTAATGAGGAAACTTGTAATAGATTAAAACATTTAAAAATAAGATTCTCAGTAATAAACTGCACTGAATGAGGTATCATAGAAAGCAACATTTTAATGACTATTACTGATAATAAATGATGGCAAGTTTCACTGTATCCCCAGATGTAAGGTTCAAATGTAAAACCACTTAGAATCAGCTTGCAGAGCACACATGGGCTTTTGCACAGCCCTAAAATTTTGTTATGGAGTATAGTGGGCAGAACTAGCAGAAAATACTGAATTAAAAACAACAACAAAAAACAAAAAACCTTTCTTCTGGCAGAGCTATAACCAGCAATACCTTCTAAAATGTAACTGTGGACAGTGATTTTCCAGAACTTGGATAATATGAAGGAATTTTGCAGTGTTACCTTCCTACATCGACTTTTATCAATTTTTAGCTTGTTGTTTTGGGGTGTTTTTTTTTCTTACTACTGTTATATTCCAAAGAAAAGTGCCCAGATTTCTTGTTTACTTGCCCTTCTGGACTTCCTCATGCTTGTGCAAATTAGGTTTTAAGTATTTATTCATTTTAGAAACTTTTTATTATTATAAGACTTGTGGCTGGAGGAAAAGAAAACATGGAGTATATTGAATTACTTACAGTGGCAATTGATATTGTTATTATAATAGCGTGAAGAAAACATAAAACAATGGGCTGGAGTCAAGACACGTGGGTTCCAACTCATGCACCTCCGGGAAGCCTATGGGCATCCTGGGGACATTTATGTGAAATGACCACTCGGGTCCATTTAACTCTGAAGGGTCTGGGGCAGTGCCCAGCAGTGTGCAGGGAGGAGTCTGGGGTGCCAGCCCTGGAAGCCAGCCTCTTTCAGAGGCATGTGTCTTCCCTGGCTTCACTAGACCTCTCTGAGTTCGCTCATCTCTACCATGAAGAAAGAGATTAATAGCATCCCCCAGCACGTAGTAAAGGAGTTAGGTTAGGGAGTTACATGAAACCCTGCACTGTCAAGTGCTTACTCCTTGGGCCTGAAACAGAGTCTGCACTGCTTATTATGTACCACCCACTCCCGCTTAGCACCCAGAGAGATACGGGAGCCAGTCTGCTCTGCCACTTACTGGCTGTGCCACCTTGGGCAAGTTACCGAATCCCTCCGTGCCTCACTTACCTTGTCTGTAACATAGTGATGATATTAATAGTAACCTCTCCTATAGGACTGTTGTAATGATTTTTTAAATCTAGTGAGAAATAATGCCACCATTTGGCATATACTGAGTGCTTATTATGTGTTGGTCATTGAACCAAGCTTGATGCACCTTATTGCTTTTCATCCTCACAGCAGCCAATGAGGTGCTGTTCCAGTTTATCCCTATTTTACAGACAGAAAAACAGTGCATTTGCACAAGATCACACGGCCAGTATGCAGTGGAGGCAGGGTTCAAACACAGGTCTCCTTAAATCAAAGCGTGTGCCTCGAGCCCTACAGCCTGTGCTGGGCCTGTGTCCCCTCAGGAAAGAGCGTGGGCAGGTCCAAAATGCCTAAGGTGCTTGCAGGGCAGGTCCAGGCACTAACGCCCCTGAGGAAATTTGTCAAGGACATGGAGCATTTGCAGCTCAGGAAGCCCCTTCCCAGGCTGACTAGCACAGCAGCACCCTCGTTTGCAAACCAGATTCTCAGGGCTGAGTGCAGCAGCACCATCAAGAGGGCACTGCACACTCTGCTTAAAAGTCAAGCACTTTTGAAAACATCTGCTGGAAATTGTGTGCCCCTGATTGATATGAAAAACAAACTCAGCTGCCAAGCAACACTGGAAAGAGGACAAGGAGAAAAGCACTAGTGACAAAACAACTAGTTAGCACATCACTCACCACAGATGGTCACAATAAGAGCCCACACGAAAAATAACCTAACAAGGAAAATTACGGAGGTCTTTGCCAAAATCTGTTTATGGTCCAATATGTAAAATATAAAACTGTTATTTTTCTACTGAACGGCACAAATCTATACACCTTGGCTTTTTTAGTGGGAAATTGTTTTAATGTATTGGTTCTATTACAATACTGCAGCCCCAATGCGTCTGACTTCTGCAGCAGAAAGGTCCCTGGATTTTGTCCTCATTTCTTTGGTGTGGCAGGAAGAGTGACAGCTTCCTCACTGCTCGCAGCACCCATGTCAGGACAGAAAACACTCACGCTAGCAATACTTCGGAAGAAGTTCCAGTCCGGACTTTCTAGGTCACACAGCTAGTAAGAGGCAGAGTCGAGATTCAAATCCAGGTAGTTTGGAGTCCAAGTCACCCTGTCGTCTCTTCTGCTTCTCTGTGAAAACTCTGTTTAACTTTATCTGACCGTGACCTGGGGGCCTGCCTCAGAATGGACTTGTTTACCCTTTCCTAACAGAATTCAACATTTTTATAATCTCTAGAACATCCCCCTCCCAACCCAAAATGAACATAACTTAGAACTCACAGCTAAAATTGCATTTCCGTACTCAGCCTGACAGCAGATGGGGGTACTGAGGTGGGGAGGGGGCTCACTCAAAAAGACCGTGAAGGGGAACCCAGATTCATCCCAGTCATGAGAAGTCAAGCCCGGCATTTGTTACAGGAATGGCGTTCAAAGCAGACCCACCCACACAGGGTCTCAACTTTCAAAGGAAGAAGAGCTTTACTTAAAGTGTCTTAGCTCCAGCTGCTATAACAAAAAACGCCATAGACTGGGTGGCTTAACCAGCAAATATTTGTTTCTCACCATTCTGAAGACTGGAAACTTCAAGATCAAGGAGCTGGCAGATCCTGGCTTGTTTTTTCTTGTATCCTCATATGACAAACAGAGAGAGAGAGAGAGAGAGAGAGAGAGAGAGAGAGAGGACTAGATTTCTTCCTCTTTTTAAAAGGACACTAAGCCCAGGCTGGCCGAGTGGCACATTGGGTTAAGAGTTGCCTTGGGATGCCAGCTCTGAGCAGCAGGGCTCCGGTTCGGATCCCACATGAGGGCCAGTGACGCTGCGCCCTCTACAGCTAAGATGGTGAACAACAGCTTAACCTGGAGCTGAGCTACTGTGAGTCGTCGGCGAAGGCGTAGGCTGCAACCCCTGCTGCAGTGGGCTGCCATGAGCTACCGTGTGTGGCCAGCAGCCAGCATGAGCTGCCAGGAGCCGCCATGAGCGGCCGTCCAGTGGCTGGCAACCAATGTACCTCACCCAGGAAGAGCGCAATGATAATACCAATATGGGCCAGTGAAGCGATGTCCTCCACAACTAGACTAAAGAACAAAAGGACAGCAACTTATCTGTTCCCCTTCCCCTATTCCCCAATGCTGTTCCCCTCCCCCAATTCCCCAATAAAATCTTTTTTAAAAAAGGACACTAAGCCCATCATGGGGGCTCCACCAGCATGATTTAATTACCTCCCAGAGGCCCCACCTTCAAATACCATCACATCAGGACTTCAACAAATGAATTTGGAAGGGCCACAAACATTTAGTCCATGGCACTAGAAATAAATCAGTCAGTCACATTTTATCTTGCAAAACGATCTCTGGTCCAGTTTCTCTATCTCCCTCACTCCTTACATAAAATTGGCTTTCTCTTCTTAGAAATTATGTGAACTCCTTTCTCTCTGCTTTCAGTTCTTATTACTTAATACCCCAAACTTTGCAGGAAAGTAACTCTAGATCCTTTCTGATTTCTCATCCACCCTGCACACAAATGTCTGCTCATCTCCCTTCTACTTAAAAGTTCAGGACTCCCTATTGCCCATATGATCTAAGTTTTTTACCCACAAATTCTTGACCTCCTAAGATCTAATACCTTCTCAGCCACATGAATTATCTGTTCCAAACAAACTAGTCTTTCCCGTTCCCTTAATATGCCCCCCAGTTCTCACCTGTTACCCTCCCAACCATCACGACCCTTAGATCCAGGCAAGAAGGCCTTGACTCAGCTCCACCCTTTAGAGGACCTTACTCTGCCTTTACTCCTCCTCTTGGTGTGAAAAATTGGCAGGGCCAAGGGGATGCGCCCATGCTGAGCCCAGGTCCTGCCATCTAGTCCATGCTCTGGATACCTGAAACCCAGAATTCCCCTCTCCGATGGCCCAATGGCGGCTTTCATGACCTGCATGGGGGAAGGGTAGTGGGTAAGCGGACTGAGCTTAGGCTGGCAGGCCAGGGCATTTACACGTGTGTGTATGAGGAAGCTGACATGGGAAGGAAGGCGGCCTGCCTCAGGCCTGGAGCCAGGGGCCGGCTCCCCCACTCCTCTGCCAAGTTCCAGAACCTGGTGATTATAAAGTATATTTGTCAAGGTAAAAGGATAGAGCATATTTTATTTAACACTTTGTTAGCTTGATTTATAACTTTTAAATAGATAGAAGACATTTTATTTAACAGTCTGTTAGTTTGACTTATGACTTTAAAATACTAAGACGTGAGGTATGTGAGTTCCATTTGTATTCCTGTCCCAGGATCCAGATACGTAAGGGGCTCACGTTCCCTCTACTTCCATTTCCAGCAGTCAAAATTTCTCCTGTCTTTTAAGTTACAGGTCAGTTCTCACCTTAACAAGAAAACCTACACTGATGACCCAGCTACAATGTATTGTTCCCTTTGCTTCTTTCATTCACAGCCAGTCTTAGTGACCAACTAGGGGTCCAGGCACTATGCTGGGAGCTAACAATACAGATATGAGGAAACAGTCCCTTTTCTCCAAAGAGCTTACACACTAGAAAAAGAGTCACAGAAGTAAACACCCACCATGTGCAACCCAGCAGCACCTTCTACTCATTACATCCAAACTATGTCCCAAATATGACACATCCTGCGGTCTCCCCTGACTGAAACCCCAGCTCAAGGCACCACGACTTTGAGTGTAAATTATGCCCCTGCTTACGATCCATTCCCTAGCAGCTGCCCTAAGAACCTTCTGCCCTGCTTAAAACCCCCAGTGGCTTTCCACTGCAATTAAAGTCAAATCCAAACCCTCACCCTGGTCCCCTAGACCTCTCCAGCCCATCTCCTGGGTCTCTCGCTCTCATCCTCCACTTCAGCGACTTCTCAAGTCTGCCCTGGCTTCTTTCCATCTCGCAAACATCTTGTTCTAATCTCAGGGGCCTTTGAGCCTGCTGTTTCCTCCACCAGAAACCTTCTTCCCCTAGATCTTCATGCGGCCTCTTTTTTCTCATTGCTTATTTATCAGCTCTCCTTTCTGGAGAAACCTATCCCAACTGCCCCAACAAGAGCACCTCCAAGCCCCTTACGATCCCATTATTCTGTTTTATTATCTTCATTTGTTTACATGTGTATTGTCTGTTTCTCCATCTAGAATTGGATTCCATGAGAGCAAAGATTTTGCCTATAACTGTCTCTCTGGTGCACACAACACTATCTGGCATATGGGTGGTACTCTGTCAATTTTTGTTGAATCAACGAGTGATTGCAATAGAGTGTAATATGATAGTAAAAGCCATCAGAGGAACCTAATTTTACCTGGGATCGGGGCAGGGGTGGAGGGGGCATGGGGGAGGTAGGGATGGTGTGAAATATGGATACATAGACGAGGTGGCAATACATTCGGTCATGTTAAAGAGTTTAACTTTGATCTGAAATGAAGAGAAGCCATTGAAGAGTTTGAGCAAAACATATAATCAAGTTTGCGTCTTAGCAATGACTTGGAACAGAGTGGGAGAAGACGCTAGCGAAGGAAAGCCTGGTACAGGAAGTCAAGTCAGGATAAAGTTTACTATAAAGAAGAAGGCAGGGGTTTCCTCTCAGGAAATTAAGTAAACAGGGCTTCCACCAGCGAATCTGCATGTGAGGCTCCCCCTATGTGTAATCAGGGTGAAAAATAGGGTTAGGAGGACAACTGCACAGACCAATGAAGGAAATGGAGCTGCCTCTTACGGCTGCTGGGTTTCAGACTGGACACAACCTTTCTCGGCCCAGATTCCTGGACAGAATCAGGCTCCAATGTCCAGAGGCATCTACCATATGTAGTGAATGAACTTCCCTCCTAGGAGGGAAGTCCCTAGAATGATTCCAGTTATGTGCCACCAGTGGATGGGTTAAGAAAACAGTCACTCAAATCATTTCCTGTGTTGTGTATGTCAGATGCGGATTCCCGTTGAGAGTCAGATAGATCATGGTATCACTAGGGATACAGAGGTAGAAGCATATTTGGGAGAAAGATAATGAGTTCAGTTTTAATCATACAAAGTTTGAGGTGAGGGGTGAGTAGTGAGCTGTGAAAAAAAAAGAGAGAAAAATCAACATGTAGGAATTAGTTGACACAAAGGTATAAAAGAGGTTGTCCAGGAAAAAGGTAAACAAAGGAAAGACCCAGAGCCCTGGGAAACCTCATTATTTAAGGCTTACTTTAAAGATCGGTTGAGGGGCCGGCCGAGTGGCGCGATGGTTAAGAACTCGCTTGGGACGCCAGAGGGCCCCGGTTCGGATCCCACATATGAGGGCCAGTGACACTG
>NW_017731391.1:3729910-3733123 GCF_001890085.2 Hipposideros armiger | reverse complement strand
TTAACCAACACGCCACTCAGCCGGGCCAATTTTTTTTTTTAATTGTAGTAAATTCAGTTACTTATTTTCAACCCTGAAATTGTCTAATTCTACTGTTGCTTTTGCCTGAGGTAAAAATAAATGTGACAATCATAAATGGAGTAGGGAGATAATTTATGCCTACATATACATTTAATCAATCAGTCAGAATGTTCATTATATATGTGCATTTGTATGTACTTTTATCTGTTAAAATGCTTTAGGCTGCTAGTAGCCCAAAAGGCATTATTTTACATAACAAGAAAACTGAAAGTGGGGGGCCTCCAGGGTTGGACAATACTATAGCTCAACTGTGTCATCAAAAAGATAGTTTTGCCCTCCTTTCTCCTGTGCCCTCTTGGGCATATAGGCTGTGTACCTGCGCTGGCTTCTTTAAGGTAACAAGGTGATTGTCACAGGTACAATGTCTCATCCAGGACATCACCTGATTTCCAGGGGTAGAGAAAACCATCTCTTCTTCCTGGATCTTCCTTTTTTATGAGCCAGGAAACCTTTCTCAGAAACCCCGAGTCAGACCTCAGGTCTCATTAGCAAGGACAGGGTCAAATACCTCTGTCTAAAACAATCACAGTCAAAAGGGAGCAGAACCCTTTAAACTCTGACTGGTTGAAAGAGTTCAGATTAACCCCTAAATTCCACAGGAGGAGAGTAAACCCAACAACATTTTGAATTAGTGAGCAGGAAAGTTTGGGGTGAGACGTGGTCTAAGGTGGCTGCTGGCTGCTGAGGAGGCAACAATACTAAACATGTATTGGCATGAGTATAGATCTACGACGTGTGAATTATTAGTTTGGAAATGTTTATTGTGGTCCTAGAGGAATCCCAGACTTTAAAATAAGCAACCTGAAACTCAGATACCATGTTGTTTTATTTCCTTAAGAGTTGTCATAAAATATTTTATGTACAAAGTTGGTTTTTGTACTTTCCTTCACTAGAATGTTAGTTCCTTGAGAGTAGACACTGTACAAGGTGAGACAAAAGATGTGAATGTTTAAATTTTTTTTAAAAAGCGTATTACAGTAAAAGACACATTGCCATTAATTCCCCTCAAAATACTTCCCCTCGCTTTCAACACACCCCATCATTCTTGCCACTTTCTGAAGCAGTTCTGGAAGTCCTCTTTCATGGGTGTCTTTACTTCAGTCTCCATCATGAAAACGTTCTATGTCATGCGTTGCTTCTGGTACTGCAATTTCTGTCAAATGCAAACATTACAGTGTGTCCCCATTGACCTTATTTACCGGATCTGGAACCATGTGACTTCTGGCTCTTCCCCAAAGTCAAAATGACCATGAAAGGAAAACGTTTTGAATCAATTAAGGACATCAAGGCAGCCACGACAGTGCAACTAAAGATACTCACAAAAGAGGACTTCCAGAACTGCTTCAAAAAGTGGCAAGAATGATGGCATAAGTGTGTTCAAAGTAAGGGGGAGTATTTTGAGGGGGTTTAATGACAATGTGTCTTATACTGTAATAATTTTTTTTAATTTAAACATTCACTGTAGCTTTTTATCACACCTCGTATTTGTCTTGTTCACAACTGTATCTCCAATATCTAGAACAGTATAATCAGCACATGGCAGGCACTCAGGAAATATTTGCTGAGTAAATGATAAAAATTACAAGGAGGACTTTGTTATCCCTTTCCAGCCACAGTGTGGGAATCATGATTAGAAATTATATGTTTTTATATTGCAAACTAAAAATGTAAAGCCCTTCACCTATTTATACACATGTGGTTGAGTTCCATCCCCAGAGGTGGGAGAATAGCACAACGGTTATTGTTTGCACTTCCTTTAAGGTGGTTCTGTGACATGGCACACAGAAAAGAGCTTTGATAGAGATGGAAGAACACAGCTACAGAAACATACCTGTAAGCACCACAGCAACATAAAAAGGCAGAGCAGTTATTCAAGCTTTGGACCAAAACTTCAAGACACAAAACAGGAAAAATGCAAGTGTGTGAAAACATTACATTTCAAGCTAATATGGACTGCTTTGAAAACTCTAAAATTACTTATTCTCTAAACTTTAAACAATTTATGATGCTCCTACAAATTATGTCATGAATACATGAAGAAGATTGGGGAGAAGTACCTACTCTAGCAGTGTTTTTGATATGAACTCTTTCAATTTATTTTAGGATTTATATAACATATGTAATATATTTTCGTTATGTAACCCCTGAAGGTATTGAGGTTTAATAGTACTTTAATTGCATTGAATATTTTATTTATCTGTTATTTATAAACCTTATCAGGCATGCTTAAATTCTGAGAGGAAAAAGTATCAAAAAAATCACAGCTCCTCCTTTTCAGTTTCTTATGGTTTAGAAGAGGTGCCTCGACATGTCTGTGAACAATTGCAATTCAAGGAGGTATGATTTAAATGTCTCAAGTGTAGTACAAACAAAATGTTAAATTAAGTAGAACAAGAGAGAGATTCTGGCTGAGATTAGCAGAGAAGGGTCCATGAAAGAGTGGCATTGGATCTGAGCTTGTCAGATGGATTTGGGGAGGCAGGTAGAAGACCCCTCCCAAAGAAGTTCCAGGCACTGGACTAGCTCAGAGTATACTAGAAATATTAACTAAGGCTACCTTCAAGTAGTGTTTGATGTCCCACCAGTCTATTACCTCAGCTCTGCCCTCTTCAATGTTTTTATCAACATATTGGAAAAAGAATTATATCTTTAATAATCAACATGTAAGTTTGATAATACATGTTATTATTCAGGTTTGTTTGTAATACAAAACAGGACGAAATAGAAAAATTGAGAAAAGATCCAAGAAAATCTTAACTGGCTAGAATAATGAGATCTAAGGAGGTAAAATTTAACAAATCAATGCAGAGCTCTTCACTTTGATTCAAAAAAGTTATTGCCCAGACCAGCCGAGTGGCGCATTGGTTAAGAGCTGGCTTGGGACTCCAGAGGGCCCTAGTTAGGATCCCACATATGAGGGCCAGTGACACTGCCCTCTACAGCTAAGATGCTGAACAACAGCTCGACCTGGAGCTGGGATGCCATGAGTCGCTGGAGATGGCGTAGGCTGCAGCCCCTTCTACAGTGGATTGCCATGGGCTACTGTGTGTAGCCAGCAGCCAGCGTGAGTGGCCAGCAGCCACCATGAGTGGCTGTCCAGAAGCCGGCGATTGATCTGCCTCGCCTGGGAAG
>NW_017731391.1:3717436-3723670 GCF_001890085.2 Hipposideros armiger | reverse complement strand
TTATAAAGCTGGTTATTATAGGCAAAGGGTTTTGCATTTCAGGTTTTTCCTCCCCTCCCTACTTCCCCTTCAATGGCATTCTCTCTCTCTCTCTCTCTCTCCCTCTCTCCCTCTCTCCCTCTCTCCCTCTCTCCCCAAAATTTGTGTACTAAGCAACTCCTAAAAATGGGAACTTCTTTTGTGATTAGATCACAGGGCTGTGGGCTTCTATTTCCAACTTCATCTCAGTTACACTTACCTGACCCTTTGTTCCTCCTGTCCTTATCTATATAATGAGGATAATAATGCTTTGCATGGAAATTGATTCTCAGATGAAAGGTCACTAAATACTGTTAAATGTTTTCATCATCATCCTCAAACTGTGGAAGTATTCTGGGCATGACATGGCAAGAAGCAGGTGATGCTAAGAACTCCTTAAGAAGACCCAAGAATTAAAGATGTTTCTGGAAGGTGACTGTAGCACAGTGATAAAAAGCGTGAGCAAGCCAGGCTGACTGGATTTGAATGCCAGTTTTGCTGACATCTGAGACTTGCTGTCTCGGTTTCCACAAATGTGAAATGGGGGCATAACAGTGACCCTCTTAGGACTATGATTAGGAGGACACAAGTTAATGTGTATAAAGCTCTTAGAATAGTGCTTTCAATATCAGAGTGCTGTGTAAATAAAAAATTAGCATTTCTGATTATGCTGGAGAAAAAAGGCCCCTCTTTGTCTAAAAAGATGCAGTTCTGGTCTTTTCTACTCATAAGCAAGAGTTGAGTTCAAACAAAGGGAGGAAGGAGTGACCAGATCATGGAGACCTTCGAATCCATTATCTGCTGGTCTATAAATGATTTGGCCTCTCTACCTCCTTAAAAAAAAAAAAAAATTTGCTCGTGTAACACACAGTTTAAATTTGATATCTACAATTGTATTATAACTGTAAGTTTATTTCTGTTGTTAGGAAGTAAAAAATATGAAATGAGAAAAGATGAAGATTGTAACTGCAAAAAATATTTTATGATTTGATTCAACCTATCTTATTGAATAAAGCAAGGCAAATCTGAAAGAAATTCTATAAAATGTTGATGTGTGGTTGTATCAAACCATTACCAAAAATTTTGGTAGACCCACAAAAACTATCGGGGCTGGGAGGGCAGTGGATGGGGGGAGGGGGGTTGTTACTTTGTGAGGGGTGAAAAGCATAACTATTGCATTGTTCTGAACACCTGAAACCAATAATAAAATAAATAAATAAATAAATAATAACTTTCCAGTTTCATTGAAAAACTTCAACTTCAGTGACCTGTACTGCTTTGGCTGTCTGAAATTGACAGCATCCATCTCTACGTAATCTAAAACATCACCTTACCAGCACCAAGGTTTCACAGAACTGTGTATAAGACAGAGAAAGACAGTAGGACTTACGTTTTTAAGTTGCCTTAATAAATCAGTAAAAGAGGCTTCCTCGAACCACTATGCCTATGTACACCTTTTTGGCTCTCCAAAATTTTTGCACCCCTGGGCAATGCACCATAGTAAGAGTTGGGACAGGTAATAGGTATGGTTTTATTTGTTCTTCACTGATAGAAAATATTTTAGTAAAATTCCTCCTAAATAATTATGAATGAAGCTCCCTCTCAAGCATGTCATCTTTAGAAATACATGTACGTATACAAAAGTGTATGTGTGTGTGTGTTGAGGGTACCAAAGCTGATTGCTTTTAAAAAACTGGACATGCGTAGAGTATATAGACGACACCCATATTGCCTTCACAGCTTCCCTTTTCCTCTCAGACAGAATGGACGGAAGGGGAGTACTTCCGTTCATTTCCCCACAGGCCGCTGGGGGGTTGGCCATTAGAGGAAGCAAACAGGAAGAAGTATAGTTACCTGGGACACTGGTTGGTAAGATAGAAGGGACAAACTGGAAGGTGAGCACATCAAGAAAGGAGGCCTGGCTGTTTTATGCACAAGTGGCTGTTTTCAACACTGTTCTATCTACTCCTTCCATCCCCCATGCCTCAGACACAACTTATAATTATGTTCCAAACTGTAATATACCGAAGGTTATGGAGAGAGTAACAGAGAAGAAACTTTATGAAAACTATATATTTAGATTTTTCGTAAGTACAATTTCTTACCATTTGTCCTTTAAAAATAAAGGTTGAATTGCTTAAATAAGAACCCAGTGAGGTTGTTATTGCTTTCTTGGTCTTTCTCAAAAAAAAAAAAATAACAAATCTTTATAAATATTCAGAAGCTTGAACTATATCAAAGTGACCAACAGAACACTGCTAATGAGAAACAGAAAATATTTGCAAGACAATTGGCATTTCATTTTAGAAAAAGCTGTTTTCTGACAGCAATAGTTTAGCATTTTTGTTTTCGTTTTATTTAAAAGTAGACCCAATGGAGAAACTGTAGTTTAGAAAAGACAGTATGAAAAGGAGCCCAGTTTCCCAGTCTCATCTCCATACATAATGTATGCTTGTGGGAGAGCTCCCTGGGGGAACAAACAGGCAATTGATTGCAATGACTATTCTCTATTTATTCCAGTGATAAAAATGAAAGACTGGTCTCAACATAAGATTTTTTTTTTTTGCTAATGAACTTAAAGAAAAATTGGTTTATTTGATGTCTTATTATGTCTTAAGCAATTAACAAATTTGTAAGCATTTATTTTATTTCAGTGTAATACCACTACACATTAAATTGATATTTTTTTTTAAAGATTTTTATTGGGGAATTTGGGGGATGGGAACAGTGCTGGGGAATTGGGGGAAGGGGAACAGGCAAGTTGCTGTCCTTTCATTCTTAGTCTAGTTGTGGAGGACATTGCTTCACTGGCCCAAGTTGGCACCATCATTGCTCTCTTTCCAGGTGAGGCAGATCAGTTGCCGGCTTCTGGATGGCCACTCACAGCGGCTGCTGGCCGCTCACGCTGGCTGCTGGGTACACACGGTAGCCCATGGCAACCCACTGCCACAGGGGCTGCAGCCTATACCGTCGCCGGCGACTCACGGCAGCCCAGCTCCAGGCTGAGCTGTTGTTCAGCATCTTAGCTGTAGAGGGCAGTGTCACTGGCCCTCATATGTGGGATCCGAACCGGGGCCCTCTNAAAAAAAAAAAAAAAAGATCGGTTAAGACCTAAAAGGAAAAGACAGACATTTGCAGAGAAATAGTATAGAATGGTGCATGGTATTGAGGCGGCCAAAGGAGTTTCAAAAAGAAAGGAGTGGTCAATAGTGGCATCCATAACAAAGGGGAAATAGGAAATGTAATGAAACATACATGTGGGTTTGGCAATATGGAGGTTACTTCATCTAATTCTGGGAAAGGCGCCCCAATAACTTCTCATTTTGAAGTCAAGAGTAATTATTATTATCAATTACTATTATTATCATTACTACTCATTGTAGTAGTGGTCATAGTAGTTTCAATGGTTGGATGGGGAAAGCAGGAGCGAATTACCTTAATAATGTAGAAGTAATTTTTCAAAGTCTCTGAAGTTATAGTTACAAGATAGATTATAATGGATCCTTCACTCATCAAAGCTGCAGCAATCCATTCTGTGAAGTAGCTCCTTAAAAGTGGCCAATAGATTCTACATCCAATAACCTATTTCTGTGTCGTTCCCCGTTAAAACAAAATCCATCTTTTTTTTTTCTTTCCAGTGATGTGAATTTAATTTATTCTCATTTATTAAAGCTACTTTCTGGGACTTGAAAATGCTTTCTAATGTTCATTCCATTTTTACATTTGCAATCCATTTTATTCAACACGCCTTACTGCAGATTGAATTGCTTGCTAAATTTGAAAGAGATCAATAAATAGCAGCAAAACTACAGGAGGTCATTTAATTTTTTTTTTATTAGCAGACCCAATAAATCTGAGCCTATTTTCTTCAAATAAATCAGCTGGAAATAAAAAATTGCTTTTGGGCAATTTATGAGGTTAAATCTAAAAAGAAAATTTTACTTTCGTTTGTGGTGGGTATTAACATGACAAAGCTTCAACAGAGCTTGCTTAGTTCTGAATTTATGTCCCCCATTTGCACAAATATCTTTTGTGTAGCTGGATACAAGTAAGTGAATAGATTTGATACAGAACAGTGTGCAACTAAAAATGCAGTTGATAGAAAAAAAAGTTCTCTGAATTGAAAGGATTTAGGGTGCATATTAAAATTCTGATTTTCAGGCAAAAGTTTTACAGGAATGTTTCATTGTGAAAATGACCGGGTCTCCTAGAATTTACTGTGGCTACTTAAAGCAGAAGGAGGGGAATGAACCTCCAAGACTGGTTTTATTTGAGTTCATCTAGACATGGGGTGATATTGCTTGAGCTACAATCAGAAGCATAACTTGCCCTCTGGTGAGCTGCAGGGGAGCTGTGAATGGTGATTAATTGGCTAATTAGAATTTCAAAGGACAGTGGTAACAGTGGTGGGCAGAAGACAGTGACAGAAGTTCAAGTCCATTAAAACATTTTTCAGTGACTGAGCCTTTCCTCCCCCATTTCTCCAAGTCTGCCTTTCCCTCCATCTCCCTCTGTTCTAGAAGTTTCCACCTGCTGGTCTCTAAGCCTATCCCTTACCCTCACTCATCCTCCCCTACTAGCCTTGTTTAATTTTTTTAGTGTATTCCCTTTCTCCAGCCTCTTTCTTTATATCTTTCTTCACCATCCACAAAATGAAATGGCAAAATATGAATCTTTTCCTTTATAACGTTTTATTTCCCTTCTTACATTAGAAAGCTAGTTGAGCTCTCTTTTTCTCTCCTAACCTATGATTGCTCTAATAGGTGTGGGGCACCTAGATTTTGTTTTACCTCCTCTGCACCAGTGGGTCACAATATCAAGTGGACTCCCAGGCTAAGGAAACCCTTAGGTAGCTTAGGAATAGTGAATTTGTTCAGATAAATCAACAATTCAGATTTTTTCCCCAAAACACAATCAGTATCATTATCTTTAATAGCCTAGCAATGGGATACTATTTCACAAAATTTCTAAAATTGCCTAAATTAAAAAAAAAAAAAAGAACAAAAGAATTAGGCAAGTGAATCTAGCTATTCTTTAGGCAGGGAACATGCCAGCACAGAACTGGGTGTGACTTGTCTCACTTCAGGCTCCTAAATGGGAGGAAAATGTGGCCGCACCCTGGAGATGAGACGCCAGGGGCACTTAACGTTGAGTGGCTTCGCCTCACTTGGGCCCTCTGCACTCCTCAGATCCTGAACCAAGTGGAACTGCATCAGCCAAGGATTTCTTGAAAGAGTCACAACTGGTTTGTCCAGTTAATAGCCAGAGCATTGTGGTTATGACCATGATAAAACATTATCCCCCACATTGGAAATGTTGAATAAATACCTAAAATCATTTTTGCTTCCATTACCTTATAAAGCTGGTTATTATAGGCAAAGGGTTTTGCATTTCAGGTTTTTCCTCCCCTCCCTACTTCCCCTTCAATGGCATTCTCTCTCTCTCTCTCTCTCTCTCTCTCTCTCTCTCTCTCTCTCTCTCCCCAAAATTTGTGTACTAAGCAACTCCTAAAAATGGGAACTTCTTTTGTGATTAGATCACAGGGCTGTGGGCTTCTATTTCCAACTTCATCTCAGTTACACTTACCTGACCCTTTGTTCCTCCTGTCCTTATCTATATAATGAGGATAATAATGCTTTGCATGGAAATTGATTCTCAGATGAAAGGTCACTAAATACTGTTAAATGTTTTCATCATCATCCTCAAACTGTGGAAGTATTCTGGGCATGACATGGCAAGAAGCAGGTGATGCTAAGAACTCCTTAAGAAGACCCAAGAATTAAAGATGTTTCTGGAAGGTGACTGTAGCACAGTGATAAAAAGCGTGAGCAAGCCAGGCTGACTGGATTTGAATGCCAGTTTTGCTGACATCTGAGACTTGCTGTCTCGGTTTCCACAAATGTGAAATGGGGGCATAACAGTGACCCTCTTAGGACTATGATTAGGAGGACACAAGTTAATGTGTATAAAGCTCTTAGAATAGTGCTTTCAATATCAGAGTGCTGTGTAAATAAAAAATTAGCATTTCTGATTATGCTGGAGAAAAAAGGCCCCTCTTTGTCTAAAAAGATGCAGTTCTGGTCTTTTCTACTCATAAGCAAGAGTTGAGTTCAAACAAAGGGAGGAAGGAGTGACCAGATCATGGAGACCTTCGAATCCATTATCTGCTGGTCTATAAATGATTTGGCCTCTCTACCTCCTTAAAAAAAAAAAAAA
>NW_017731391.1:3663557-3711911 GCF_001890085.2 Hipposideros armiger | reverse complement strand
ATGATGGTGTCAACTTGGGCCAGTGAAGCAACATCCTCCACAACTAGACTGAAGAACAAAAGAACAGCAACTTGTCTGTTCCCCTTCCCCCAATTCCCCACCGCTGTTCCCATCCCCCAGTTCCCCAATAAAAATCTTAAAAAAAAAAAAAGAAGTTATTGCCCGAGTACAAGATGGAGTTGCCATGGCTTAACAACAATCCCCATGAAAAGACACTTGAGGATTAGTTGATTATATGTGAACTGACCAACCTAAAGGTAATGCGAACTACATTAATTTAGCCTAAAATTTATCCATCCGATAAACATTTTTAATTAAGTACTCTGCACAAAGTACTATATAAGGAAATGGAGGTATAACAATTAATAAAAACAATCCCTGTCCTTACACTTAATAAAAACAATCCCTGACATGCGGCTTATGACAGATACAAACAAATACAATTACAATATAGTGCTGTAATAGTATAAATAAAGCATAGGTCTCAAAACTAACAAATAATCACATTGAACAAATGCTGGTCAGATCACAGCAGAGTTTTGTGTTAAATGTGTACACGCAAATTTTTTATTATTAGTTTCAGGTGTACAACACAATGCGATAGTTATACTTTTACACACAAATTTTAAACAGCTTCACTGAGCTATAGCTCATATACCTTATATCATATAATTCACACTTTTAAAGTGTTAGGAGTCAGTGGTTTCTAATATATTCACAAAGTTGCACAACTATCACCACAATCTAATTTTGGAACATTTTCATCACCCCTAAAAGAGACCCTATAACCATTAGCAGTCATTTCCTGTTCCCCCCAACCACCAACACCTTCCCACAACCCTAAACAGCCACTAATCTACCTTCTCCCATATAAGTTTACTTATTCTGAACATTTCATGAAAACGGCCTCATATAATATGTGGTCTTTTGTGATTGGATTCTCTCACTTAGCACAATGTATGAAGGTCCATCCACTTTGAACCATGTATCAATATTTCTTTCTTTTTTATTGTTGAATAATATCCCATTGTATGGATAGACCATAATTAATTTATCCATTTCTCAGTTGATAGATATTTAGGTTGTTTTCACCTTTCGGGTATTATGAATAACAATGTATGTTCAAGTTTTGGTGTCAATATACATTTCATTTCTCTTGGGTACTCCTAGGAGTGGAATTGCTAGGTTATATGGTAACTCTCTGTTTAACATTTTGAGGAACTGTCAAACACTTTTCCAAAGCTGCTGCACCACTTTATGTTCCCACCAGCAATAGTATGAGGTTTTCATTTTCTCCACATTTCTATGAATATTTGTTGTCATCTTTTTTATTAGTCATCCTAGTGGGTGTGAAGTGGTACCTCATTATGATTTTGATTTGCATTTCCCTAATGACTTATGATGTTGCGCATCTTTTCGTGTGCTCATTGTCCATTCATTTGTCTTCTTTAGAAAAATGTCTACTTGGATCTTTTGACCATTTTTAATTGGGTTCTTTATCTTTCTTATTATTGAATTTTAAGAGTTTTTTAAATATATATTCTGAATACAGTTCTCATATAATATATGATTTGCAAATATTTTCTCCCTTTCTTGTTTTTTTCACTTTCTTGTTGGTATTGTTTGCAGCACAAAGTTCTTAATTTTATGCAGTCTGATTTATCTTTTTGTTCTTATTGTTACTTATACTTTTGGTGTCATATCTCAGAAAGCAATGCCTAACTCAAAATCATAAAGATTTACTTCTGTTTTCTTCCAGGAGTTTTGTAGTTGTAGCTCTTAGAATTCTGTCTATGATCCATATGAGTTAACTTTTGTGTATGGTGTGAGGAAAAGATCCACCTTCTTTTGCACATGAATATCCAGTCATCCCAGCATCATTTGTTGAAATTATTATTCTTTCCTCATTTAATTATCTTGGCACCTCCGTCAAAAATCAGCATGTCAGTGTTGATGTTCAGATTTGGGCTCAAGTCTACTGGTTCAAGAGGCCGTGATTTGACCACTCTTACAGGTGAGTCAAGTGTAGCTTTGAGCCTAGAATTCAGTGCCCCTTGGAAAACTAGCTTTAGTTAGTGTCTCCTTGTGCAGGGGACCCTGAGCCTGGCACCAAGCTGAGAGCTTTTATGGAGAGTATATTGTTGTATATTTATAACAAAGCTCTAATGCTGATGGCATTCTCTCTGGCTTATAGATGAGCAAACTGAGACTCTAAGAGGTTAAGTAATCAGCTGCAGAGCAAAGATTGAAACCCCGTCTGACTGACCCCAAAGTCCATGCTTCTGTAGGTGGGTGGTCTAAGGCATATGCTGCAGAGCCTGGCTGCCAGTCCCTCTGATTTCCCCAAGAAAGAAACGAAGCTTTCAGGCAGGAAGCCTCACCTTTGTTCCTTCCTTCTTTCCTCCTTTTTATTCTTCCAACCATCCAAATATCCACCCATATCTTTGAAAAATATGGATTGTGTATAGACTCATATTATGTACCAGTCAGTGGTGATACAAGAATCAATTTTTACCCTCATGGTGCTTATAGACAAAAGAGAGATAAGACATTAAGCAACGAATTATACATAGATTTAAGCTGTCTAAATGCCCCTTCACTTATTGATTCACACAGAAAGAGAAAATAATTTGCTTAATAACATTTGCTGTAAAATAAGAACCACTTAGGTTAATTGAAGGGTCCTAAATTTAGTTTTAAATCAAAACCAGATTCGATAAGAATTACTTATTTCTACTGAATATGCCTTCTGCATTGTAGTCCCTTTAAAACATCTTAACCAAAAAATGAGCAAACCTAGCAAATTTTTTTAACGGATTCAAGCGGTTATTAAGTATGAATTTCTCTGTGTGTGTGTGTGTGTGTGTGTGTGTGTGTGTGTGTGTGTGTATACTGAATATCCATGTTTGGCTTCTGCCACTGAAGCTTCTCTGAGGCAGCTAGGGTTTAGCACAATCCTTGACCTCACTCCAGCAAAGTCTGTGCTTGGCTGAGTTAACTTCGGGTGGGGAGGTGAGAACAAGGAAAAGATGTAGGTGGAGCCAGAGCTAAAGGCCAAGTGATAAAAGCCTTGCAAGGGCTGAAAATCCTGATTCTCACGTGTTTGGACAATATCTGAAATGTAATCTAAAATTCACCCTTAATGGGTCCATGGGCTGTTTTTGGCCCAAGGTGTCAGTAGACTAGAATTCATTTGGAGAATCTGTTAGCCCATTCCTGGCAACGCAAAGGTTCTCTGTCTGTCTCACTCAGCACCTCCACTGTATGATACAGGTTTGGACTTCTAATGAAAACAGTGGTCCACATCTCAGGGCCATTTGTGTCATAATGATACATGTCCATTTTAATCACATAACTAAATCCAGTTCTACAAAGAACAAAACTATTAAAGGACAATTGGTAGATGGTGAGGAAAGACGGGGGTTGCAGGTAAATGAACAGCCCCTGATTGCTGACTTGATATAACCACATGCTTAATCTGGTCAGATGTAATCAACACATTGAAAGAAAAGACAAAATCAGAAAAATAAAATCTCTCTAATCAAAAAGATATGTTCTGTTACTATAACCCTTTATTGTCCTTTCTGACCTACCCAATTATGAGGGATAACTAATACTATTTTTCTCAGCATGGTTATTCTCCATAGAACATGTTAAACTGATTAAAAACAATATAATTCATATATATATATATATATGTATATATATATATATATACATATATATATATATATGCATATGCATATGCTTAGTTTTATATGCCTAATTTGTATACTAACTCGGCAGTTTCCAGGCTGTAATAACATATCCAGGTGCCCTATGATTGAATATATATTCTGCAGAGTCAACCCCAAATCCTTGTTTCAGCCCACTTATTCAAAGGGACCAGTGCAAACATGTTCATAGCCATTATGATCAGCAAATAATAGTATGTGCAAATAATAGGAGAAAATTCATGAGTCAAGAACTTGACTGTCAGAAAAGCTCTTACTCATTCAAAAATGGCTGTGAATTTTCCCCCTTGGCTAGTTACATGGTATTTCTCGACCCTCTGTTTTTAAGCTTACAGGTGGGTAAAGTCAGTCAAGCTTTGAAATGTCTCTCACAACACAACTAATGAAAATGTAAAAGATACTCGCAGAGACACAGTAGGCTTATTTTCTTCTTTTCATACTTCAAAATTAACTTTCTTCCATACAAGGACAGAAGGACCTGTCACTCATTATGAATGTCAGGATTCAAGACTTAATAACCTCATATAGGGACTACTGGCAATTTCATAGCACCTTGGGCTTTGCTCTTAGGTTATAAGGGTATGGGAAGAAAATAGGGGTGTGGGGGAAATTATCCCAAGAACAGGAGGGCACACAGACCAAATAAAGATGCTAGAATCACAGTTTACTCAATTGAGTTAAAACACACAGAGGAAAGAAAGCATGCAGAAAGATAGGGGCGAATTTGTGAGGATGGGGTACAAGCAGATGACAGCACCACCTACCTGAATCCTGGATAATGAAAGTTTGTGTGCCTCACCCTATCTCTTTCTCCATACTAATGGGGTGGTTATGGGACCAGAGTTGAGGTTTGAGCAAGGGAGCCTACGGTTGGAAGGCCCCGGGGCCAATGACGTATTTGTTCTAGTAGAAAAATGCAGGGAAAAGGACCCCTGGCCAAAATCTGTAGCTTTTCAATTAGCTTGCTGAGCAGCCATAGATTTTTACTACATATTTTGAGCACAGCTCTTGTGGGGTCAGATGGGACCATTTGAGGGTCACCAAGGAGTGACTAATAAAATAGGGGTCGTGTAGCTGTCAGCCCAGAGGTAACATGATAAAGTTTAATGACTTAATACTTCCATCCATTTCTATCTATAGGTAACATTCTGGTTTGTTACATCATATAATCAATCCATTTATTCTATTTATCTTCAATACACTAAACTACTTTCTATCTATATTTAACACATGCTGAGTTTTGCTTATATCACATAAAGAACGTGCTTATTTACTATCAATGCCTGAGACTTTTTATGGATTTCATCATCCCACATTTTTTTTCTTTTCTTTTTTTTGGTCCTCTAGAGCAGCATTAAATATTCCAAACAGTATAGTAAATGCATTATAACTCGTGTCCGTTCTGATGGTAACTTTCATTTCCAAGTTCAGCAGGAAGCTGGACAATTGAAAAACTACCATGCAAACAAAAGACACATCACATTTTTTTATCTCTCTTGTGGAACTTATTAACTGTCAAACCCAAGTCGCCTAGGCACACACCAACCATTTTTAGAATATGTGGTGTCAGTAGTCACAAGCAATGTGTCTCTCTAAAAATGCCTTATATAGTCAGCTAGCCTTCCCACATAGTCAGAAGAGCCTGGAAAATTCTAACTGCCATTATCTCTCTGATTCCCCCGACTCTCCCTGACCTCCTGCTCTTCCCAGATGCTTCTGCCTTATGACACGTCTGCCATGTTCCCCACCGCACATTGTTCATAACACAATTACAGTGGATACAATTTGACATAGGATACCATGATAATGGCATACGCTAAAAATGGGTATCGTCGTGGCCCTACCCACAGCCTCTACACCTGCTGTTCCTGGGTCTAAAATGCTCTTTAGATATTGCTACTTTTTCTCCAAGTTTTTGTTCAAATGTTACCTTCTTACTGAGATTCCTCATCACTTTATTTAAATTACACCCATCACTTCCCACCTCAAAACTTGCTATCTTCTTTTCCTGTTTCACTTGATATCACGTACTGCCTTCTAATATACTATATAAAATTTCCCACTTATATTGGCCTTCATGTCTTACCCACTCTCATCTCAGTTACACACACACACACACACACACACACACACACCAAATTGTAAATTGAACGAGAGAAGAGATTTTTTATGAGTTTTATTCATTGCTAAATTTCTAGGACTAGAAAAGTACCCTCATATAGTGGTTTCTCAATCAATACATCTACTCCGCCCCCTGATCACAACTATATACGGTCCTCTTCTACTAGTTAAATTTCTGTTCCAAGTTAGTTGGGGAATAGTCAATATAGTCAGATCAAAATTAGCTCAAAAAAAATCACTCTGGAAATTATCCCTCTCTGACCAAACTAGGAGGCAGATTATAGGAAGCTGTGCAGGGTTAAGGTCAGAGGGAAGCAGAGACACAAACTGTGACCCTGCAAAGAAAGTACTGTGCACTTCACTAGGCTTGAATTTGTTGTGCCAGATGGTTGGCTCAACCAGGGATATTAGAATTAGATTTGGAGGCTTTACAACTTATGTGAGATAGGATGTTCGCTCACTGATTCCAAGCATATTTGTTTGACTGAGAGGTTTTTCTTTGGTCTAAGGTGAGGGTTGTTATTTGGTAAGGACTCGTGCTGGCTAGATAGTTTAGGGTGTTGGCATTTCCTAGAGGAAATGATAACCTAACATTGTGTGGTCTTTCTGATAGGAAGATAATAATACTGACCCATTCTCACCATGACATGGCTTTACGCTCTTTCACTAGAGGCAAGGTTGGCTCAGCACTGACCCTACCACACACGCCCAGCCCCAAGCTGTCAGTGACCCAGAGCATGGGTCTGAAAGAAGCCTAACCAGCTGAGCCACAGTGGAAGGGAAGCTGGCTTAGCTCTTTTCACCTTCCTTTACAAAATCAGGACTCCCTTTCATTGTCAGGAGTGAGGCTCAGACATTTTGAATGCTACCGCAGGTCCTGTTCTCACTTGCTAATCGATCTCAAGCAAATTATACCACTCCCTTTGTCCTTTTTCATTTCAGTTCCTTCATTTGTAAAAGTGGGACCTTGCTCATCAAACTCTCATCAATGACATAGAGATTAGCTGAAAATGATTAATTTTTTAAAAACCCACTTTAGGAAGTGTTGGCATGCTATAATAGTGCTTTTTTGTTCTTTTTTCTACTTTATTCACTCTTCTGCCTCCCCCACAAGAGGGAATGCCTAGACATCCAGCACACCTCCCCCCTGCATTGACCTCACATGAGGTCATGCACACACCACATGGGAGGTGACAGATGTCAGGCGGCGGTGCTCCTGCACCTGCCTCCAGCCCTCACGCTGCCTCTCCATAGCTCGCATCAGTTCAATTGCCTAGGACACTGACATTTTACCCTAAAAGAGTTGGCTGTACCATTTGTCATTCTTTCCCATAGAAAGAAATTACAGAGTTAAATCAGAGAACTATCATTCAAAGTTTCTAAAATAATAAATTCATGTATCTGAGATGAGGAGTGTTTTGTTGACTTGCTCTGTGTTTCTACCCTGAACCAGTGTCTCACTAAGGAGGGGAAACTTGTATGCTCCTAGCCTGGGATGGAACATTCTCCTAACATAGTGACAGTTGACACTCCGCCCGAGGTCACACTGCAGCGTTAGTTGCCTGGGTTAAGTGTAGGGTAAACTCAAATCCTCACTGTTTTCATGGAATAATCGCTAATGAATATAACCATGTTCCAGTGTAATTTGTTGCATTTGCAAGTTGGCAGGAATGAAGAGGCAGCTTTCTTTAGAAATGATTAGACCATGGTTATTAGGGTGAGGTCATTGGTTTACAATTAGGTCATTTTTTTTACCCCTACGGTTATAATCAGGGTGATGGAACCCAGAATCTTGTAGCTGGCTCTTTGGCAAAAGAAGATCACATTTTCAGAGCTTGGGCTGCCTTCCGAGAATTAAAGGAATAGTTTCCCACACCCAAGTCTGCTGGTGGGTAAATGGCCCCTCATACCACAGGCATTACTCTGCGTCAGGCCTCTGCAGCCCAAGACAGCTCACAGCACTTCCCGACTTGGAGCTGAAGTCTTCATATTTTTATATGACTGAGAAGAAGATTTTTTAAATTTAAATCCCAGATCATTGAGTGTATTGTCACCCATTCCATCCCACGCTAGTAAGGGGGAAAGATTTCTGCAAGGAAAGAGAAGAAGCAGAGCCAATGATTTTGTGCTCCTCAAGAAAGAAAAATATCTTTCCACTTGGGGTCAGGGAAAGTTATCAGCTTCAGACCTCTAGGCATGAGATTTAATTTCCCATATCATTATTTTGGCTTGCATAGTCACTAAATTTTTTTTTAAGTTATGTTTTTATCTCTTTTCCTCTCTTACAAACAAAACATTTCATAGTCCCCACAGACCTATGTTTTTGGCCAGCTCTAGAAAATCTGTAAGATATTTAAAGCCCATCATAGGGAAAAAATATCCACTGGAATGAAAATCATCAGATTTTAGGTAATCATTAAAATTCTGTTGCTTCATTAAAGGTTATGTCTATCTGTTCTTGGGCTTAAGCTGAAGAAACAGTTGGAAGAGTCCCAAAATGGGAATTGAGACTTGGGTCTTTGTCCTGACCATGCTGTCAACTATTTGTCAGACCCTGAGTAAGTCCCTTAACATATCTGGAGGGCTGGATCATATACACATTGTGGCCTCTCATGGTCCAAGCACCTAAATAAGGGTACACACACAAGTGTTGAAGTCACACATTTGCTGTTGCACTTCTAGAATTTTCCTAAGATACATGCTTTGAGATGAAAACTACTAGGCAAATGGCACCTCCTCCTGCTTTTAAAGCTTGAGATTTTTTGGACACCTTAAAATGTATCTAAGAAACTCATAGGCGGGCCGGCCGAGTGGCTCAGTTGGTTAAGAATTAGCTTAAGAGTGTGAGCTCTGAGCAACAGGGCTGCTGATTCGATTCCCACATGGGCCAGTGCCACTGCGCCTGAACTGAGCTGCCGCTGAGCTGCCAACAGGTGGCAGGATGGCTCAACTGGTGAGAGCTTGTGCTCCTAACAACAAGACTGCCTGTTCGATGGTGGGCTATGCCCACCTGCAACTAAGACTGAACTCAGCACCTTGAGCTGAACTGCCACCCGGATGGCTCAGTGGATAGAGCGTGCGCTCTTAACAACAAGGCTGCTGGTTTGACTCCCACATGGGATGGTGGCTACGCCCACCCACAACTAAGATTGTAACACAGCACCTTGAGCTTAGAGGCCATGAGCTGCCCACAGGCAGCCAGATGGCGACTGTCGCCCTCCACAACTAAGATTGAAGAACAACAACGTGGCTGGTCCTCCTCCCCTATTCCCCAACACTGTTCCCCTCCCCCAATTCCCCAATTTAAAAAAAAAAAAAAGAAATTCATAGGAATATGCCCATTGTCACGTCTCAGGGTACATATTTATATTCTGTATAAATATTTAAACGGAGAATTTTGAACACCACATAATCATCAAAGAACAAGTAAGCTGCCATATCCTATAGCTTCATAAAGCAGTAAAGCTTCATGGTTAAGAGTATGGGTTCTGGAGTCAGATGGCCCAGGTTCAAATCTCTATTCCACCACTTAGCTCTGTGACCTTGGGAAGCTGACTGAACTTCTTTGTGCCTCCGCCTTCTCATCTATACACCTTCTCATCTATACATGGGACTAATTTCAGTATGTACCGTATACATCTGTTGTGAAGATCCAAGTTGTTAATATGTTTATAGCAATCAACTCAGTATTTGTCACCCAACAAGCATTCAATCAATGTTAGATATAATTTTTTTACAAACTGAGAATTGGGTCAAAAATGGCAAGCATGAGACTCACATCCATGGATTATTACACGAAGTCTTTTTTATGATTTAAAATCTGATAGAAAGAATTAAAAAAAACAGTTAAGGGTGGTTTTTGATAGTTCCTCTCTGCCTTCGTGGTTTCTAAGTGTAGACATTTTAAAATAATGTAGGACTATTCAGGATTAACTATAGTCATCTAGATTCTTGTAATGCAGTTAGTCAGCCAGCGTTTATCCATTTATCAGCCGAAGCACATTCATTAGAGAAAACATGTTCATTTGACCCCATTAAACAACCACCTTTAACATTTTTGTGTTATTTACTGCCAGTATGTTTTCTGTGCATAATTTTTCTTCCACAGTCGCAGTCATGCAACATTATATTCAGCTATTTTTATTGACCTTTTTTTTTTACCTGAAGACTCATCTTTGACCTAATTTTAATGGACCATATTCCCTTGGTAAATAACTAGCTAAAACAAACTCATTGTGATTCAAGAGAGACCAGAAAGGGTGGGAAAATATGTGAATCGACTTCTCCATTCCAGTGGGAACCTGGATGGAAACCCTTCTTTTGGAAGCCAAGAAGGCAAAGTTCCATTTTTTCTTGGCAAGACACTTTATGAGACTCGCAGTGTCTTTGGACTCTGCTTTTTGGTAGCTCGGAAAGAGCCTGAGAACACTTTCATGCCCCAGTGATTTCAGAATCTCTCCCCTAACAACAAAGACTCAGTTTCCAGTTTTCAATCTAATTTCTCCAGGCTAAGTGCAGTATGTGTTTGCATCCACCTCAAGGACGCTTTCGCTTGTCTCTCACGCCCCAATGTTTAGTTTATTTTTCACAGAAAGAGGGTTTATCATTCCCAAGGTGATGTACAAGTTAATAGATGACCTCAGTGTCCCACTAGTATTTCCATCAAAAAGAGTAGCTGCCACTATAAAAGTATATTGTATTTTATTCTAATCTCTTTTCCTTTGGTAGAATATACTGTGGATGCCTCAGGATCCCAGATGCCGTTGGTTCATCTACAGCTAGACACAATTCTTTTTTCAGGATACTTTTTTTCATATGGACTAGCCCAACTGCAAAGAGGGAAAACAGTTTCTTCCTTAAGGACCATGGGCTGTGGCTGCATGCTGTATAATCCTGAGCCCTCTAGTCTGTTGACACTCTACATGCTAATTTTTCCTCTTACTGATGGTATAAATTCCATATGTTGGCCACCCCCTGAAAACAGGCTGTTTCGGCTGGCAGATCATATGGGAGACTTGAGTGTGATCAGGAAACTTGAAATCCTGCTTTAAAGCTGTATTTTAACTTTCAGTTCTCTAAACAGTCATGGCATCCATTGTCGAGCTTACCAACATTTAGTTACTGGGAAGGCAATAGAAGTCAATGATGACAAATGATACAGGGAAGCCCACTGTTCAATAAAACAAAACCTGACCCTCTGAATTGGGCAATGCAGGGAGGCTTGCCACATGGGAGGCCCGCGGACTGACTTGGCTGAGATTTGGAGTCTCTCCTGTGACCACCATACCAGCCTCAGGGACACGACCGCCCTCTAACTCTAGTCTCAACCACTGACCTGAGATCATTCTCTGAACTCCCCAAAGCACCCTGAGACTGGGCTGGGGCATTTAAAGAGGGTCTTCCTACATGGTTGCCGATAGCCAAAGGCATAGAATAACACACAATGGTATGATATGTTCTCAACGTGGAGCCTGCTCTAGGCCTGTGTCCATGTAGCAGGTCAGCTCCCTCCTCGCCCTGCAGGGAAGTATGGTTAGATTTCTGCAAGCCCAGACCTACGAGTACTCACCTACCAAGTTCTGGCTTCCTGTCAATGAACCCATGCTTCCCTTCCATATTTGTCATTGGAAAATGCCTCCCTACCCTGTAGGGGAGACCAGCCCCTAGCCCCACAGGGTTGCTCTGAGCATGGGCCCGTAGAGAACCACATGAGAAAGGTCACTCCACTTGACAGAGGAGAGGCTGGACTCTTGCTTTGCAGGCTGTAAGGGAAAAGGAATCTCAGTCAAGCTGCTCCCAGGGTCTGAGGCCTGGGGCACTGGTGTGTGTGTGTGTGTGTGTGTGTGTGTGTGTGTGTGTGTGTGTGTGTGTGTGTGTGTGTGTGATTACAAGCTGGATCTCAGCATTCCTTTTCCAATCCCGCATTCCATTAGCCCATGTTCAACTCAGTTGGCTTCCAGGAGCCCTCCCAAGAGAAACAGCTGCTTGATGCCTTAAAGAGGAAATGTTAAAAGCTCTTGAGGTTTAGAATTTTAGAATCTGCAGGGTTGATAACTTCCTCTCTGCTTATGAAAACAAACAGCATTAACTCCTCCTTTTCTCAATAGAAACCCAATTCCCAAACAATGGCTTCTCTTCCATGCTATCAAGGAAGCAAAGATGGTACCAGGCAGCCTGTAATTAAGTTGTGGATGCTGCTAATGAGATCAGTTCTTGATATTATAGCATGGGCACTGTTCGTCATCACGCTACAACTGAAAAGTGAGACAAACAGAGAGACCAGATGATTTCTACTTGAGCCTAGAAATATTCCTATCTCAAAGTAGACTTTGGCACAAAGTGTCAAATTAACAGATGTTAGACAGTGATTTGGAAATATTGTTAACTTAGAGTAATTAATTACCCCACAGTAAATACATTGTTGGCTGACTTTGCTATGGTTCTTTAGTAAGGCAAGTTACAGAACTAGCAATATAGTTCATGAAAACTGAGGGATTTTTTTTTTCTTCTTCTTTCCAGAATTGAGCAGTGAAGTGTCTGCTTATCCCTTGCTCTCCCACTCACTCCTGCTCTCTGTCTCATAGTTTGTTCTGTCTTATCCCCTCCCTTTTTGTGTCCCTGTCCCTTTCTCTCTTAGATTACCCATATCCTTGAGGGTTGAATCAGAAACAAGAGGTAACAGAAATGGATACCTATAGATAAGCAGAAGACTTTTCATTTTTACTTTTCTTACCTTCATTCAGTTCATTCATTTTCCTCTAGATGTTCTTTCTTTTAAAAAGGCTATTTCCATTAGAATTGTTTTCTTTTCCTCATGTTCTGCCTCAGAATTTTAATGCAGTGGGGTACCGTTGTGTGTATGTGCTTCAAAACCAACAGTAGATTTTTCTGGGTGATAAAAATGAACCTGTAATATTATAGCATCAGTACCATTCATTTGGGTTATTCCCAGGAGTTCATCCCAGGACTGGTTTATTCTTGATATAACTAGCTTCTCATCACTAGCTTTGGTGCCAAGAACAAAATGATTTCCAATCCCCTAAAATATGTGATGATCTGATAGACATACAACAATAGACTATTCTTTAGTGAAAAAGAAAATATTTTAAGGAAAGGATTACTTTATGTCAACTGCCATCAGGTTTGTAATATATCTGATATGACTTGTAAACAAACAGATAAAAGATGTTCAACCTCTAAAGCATTATAAACACTTTTGAATTGAAAAAATAAATTAGTTATAAACAAAACGATTTGTGAATTAAGCTAAATGTTTGCATTGCTACTAGTTTACTAGTATCCAAAGATTATCACACACACTTTTTTTATTCCATTCACTCATTCACTAAATATGTATTGAGTTGATTGGAATACAGATGGCCCCTGTTCTCAAGGAGTTTACAGTCTAGTGAGGAGACAAATAAACAGTTCTAATTAGTTCTGCTGAAAATAAGGGAAGAAGGCCAAGTGCAAAGCATGGAAACAGGATGTTTGTGTTAGTCAATTCGCCATGCTCCAAAGTCTAGCTTCACAGGCTCAGAAACCTTAGCCTAGATTGTCTCAGAAATGGACTCACACTGGCCAAATAATTAGAAGAGTTACTCATAAACTAGACTGTCAGTTTATTAATTTGTTCTGAGAAATAGGACTGCCCAAGGAGCTGGACCATAAGTCCAACAGCCAGCAGACCCTAGGCCGACACAGCGGGAGCTAAGTTATAATCAGAGGGGTTTCTTGGTCACCATGTAATAGAAGAAATTAATGTTTGATGACAATTATAAAATCTTTATGATTTTTAAGAAATTGTAATGACACCAGTCTATAATGATAATGAGAGCCTGATGAATTCATGTCCTAAAGTGGGCAGACCTGACCCTGTGGCGAGACAAGGCAGAGCTCCGGGCAAAGCACCCACTTTAGTGGACGGTGAGTGCCAACATGGGCACCACCAAAGTCGGCTGTCCAGCTTATTGGCTGGCAGATAGTGACCCGGTATTGCACGTTTATGGTCATACCAGGGTCTAAAACCTGGTTTTGTGAGGGCCTGAAGCTTAATCGAGCTAGTGGACCCTCTTAAAGAAATAATACACCTTTAGGAATAAAAATTAGGTATGTAAGTGAGGATTTATTTGGAAGATTCCCATGCAAGTGGGGACCCATTCACTAAGCAAACCAGCTCTGCACACCAGTTGTTAAATTATGGACATACTTTGATACTAATCGATCAAGTGCTGCTGTCCTCACTCCTGTCACCGTGAAACCCTAGATTTTGCCACATTCTAGTAATGAGAGAATTAAAGCCAGGGACTATAACATCTGTTCTGATCATGGTGATTGGTAAATGTTTTTAACAGGTCTTTCTTTTTAAGGCACTTTGTATATATCTCTGATCTAATGAGTTATGCATTGATTTTGCCATGTAACTCTCAATGTTAACCCCTATTTTAAATGTTTGGCAGAAACGTCATGGTAATCCCTCCCTAGTGACAATTACTTAAAAGTCAGAAATATTTAAAATTCCTTCTACAATGTTCTATATTTTGCCAAATAAGGAGACTGAGTGGAAACCTTTATCTGTTAAACAATACCACCTTCTAGGACATCCCCCAACAAAAAGCCCTAAGGAAGAAACCCTGTGAGGCAGCAAAGAACAATACTCATGGCACAAGTTCCCCAAACACCAGAGGACAAAGCAAGATGGGGACTTCTTATTTGGTTGGCTTCTTGATTTCTTGTTTTGTTTTGTTTTTCATCCAGAGCCAGTACAAACCATTTCCTAGGGGGAAAGTTGAAATATTATTAAAAGAAGAAAGAATGGATGCTCAGTGAACAACAAACAGAAACGCATCTCTAAAAGTATAGCTCTTTGGGGATAGAAAATGGAGAATTCATTCCACATGGGGACAAATCCTCAAAATCTACTCCCTCCTGATTTTGGTGCTTTGGGGGGGGGGATGTTCTTGTATATTTATTTTTAAAGAAGCAGTTTCTATATTTGACCATGGAAGTTAGTTTTCCAAAAATTCCTCTTCAGCTTGGTTTAAACGTTGCTCTTTAGAACATTTGCAACATTTTCAACTTCATCAAGTTAAGAAGGATACTTTATTAAAGCAGTCACTTTCCCCATGGGTCTCAGAAGATTCATTTGGCTCTAAAGCATCGCCATATAATTTATTACTCTGTGTTTCCCAACGGAAAGGTACACAAAGGACACCGTGAGAAAATATGCTTCTTATTTAAGCTGTGAAGTGTTGATAAAACTGTCTTCTTCTGACAGTAACAGCCACTGGGGATGTGAAAAGCAAACAAACATTGTTTTCTGCATTCTATCCTTTTAAACTAATTTGTACAAGATCCTCAATTAGGATTTAATGTGTTGCATACTGAGAAAACATAGTGTATGGTTAATGAAACTTAAAAAATTAACCTGGTACAGGGCCTGGCTCACAGTGCATGTTTGATGACTGACTGACTAACTGAATGGATGAATAAATGATTAAATGAGCAAGTCAGCTAAACAGCTTTCTCCCTGAAAAAGCTCACAGAATGAAAAACCAAATTTGTATTTTTTACTTAATTGCCTAGAAAAAAGGTAGAAAGGTTCTAGAGCAGTGGATGGCACCTTTGCTAGCTGCATAACTGGCAGTATTTCTACGAGGAGAGACCCTGCTGCTCAAATGAATGCTGAGTGCAAAGATGACAGGTGTGTGTGTGTGTGTGTGTGTGTGTGTGTGTGTGTGTGTGTGTATGGTACACTGATAGGGGAGACACGGAGAAACTGGGAAGTAGCTTTTCAGAGCTACCAGGGAACTGTGTGATCTCAAGCTGAGTGTTTATTGCTTCTAGAAGGCAACAGGGTTCAGTGGGAAAAGCATAGACAGGCTTTGGATCCAAGCAAGTAGGGGTACCAATCTGTAGCTCACCAATTTTTTACCTTGATCAATTTACCTTACCTCTGAGCCTGCATTTACTCATCCTTAAAGTGGTAATAATAAGACTTACCTCTCCAGGTTGATACTGAGAAACCAGGGTAATAATAGCAAACACTTACATAGTAATAATATTTATTATGTGCCAGGCACTGTTCTAAGCACTTTATGTAGATTACCTCATTTAAACCTCACAAGAGCCATATGAGACAAGAATCTCCCTTCACCAATGAGGAAAACTGAGGCAGACAGAGGTTAAGTAATCGCCCAAAATGCATGGCCCAGGGCCTGTGCGTAGTGGATTCTCAATAGACAATAATAGCCATTAGTTATTGTCACAGAGCTGAGTGCTTTATATTCATCCTCTCATTTGACCCTCAGAACAACCGAATGTACTTTGCATGGTGCCTGGCAGATAGTGGGCATTTGATTAATATTTGTTAAATGAATGAATGACTCTTCACTCTACAGAAGAATTAACTGAGGCTTAGATAAGTAAAGTACCTTAGCCAGAATATACACCCCACAGACTAGCCCCAGGGCTTGTGCTCTTAAGTGTGCCAGTCATTTATGGTCTCTATATCCATCTTCCTGGGATCGTAATGAAGACGGTGGAAATGCTACAACCTCTGGTCATATCAGAATCATCTCGAGGAGTTAAGACAGAACACTTTCTTGTTTAGAAAACTTAGAATCCATGGTCTTTCCTTCTCTTGCTCTGTGTTTTTCCATTTCACTCTTGATATCAGCCCTAAAAATCTTTGTCCTGTATCCTCCAATTTCTAATTCTGGCTAGTAGAAGAAAAAATATTAGAAATCTTACTCTGAACTATCCATCATTTAACTGTGACATTTTAAGGGTTCTTAAGTAATCAGGCATTGGAGGCTTAGGATTGTATTTGAAGAGAAGAGATCTGTAATGAGATGAGTGAAGAAGTGTGTGATCCATTTTAATACACAATTTTCACATGCTGCAAATAACGAGGTCCAAAAAGCCTAAGTCTTCGAAGAGAATTGGTTTAAAAAAATAATAAAAATGTTACTCAACGTATTATACATGGACTCATAATTAAACATTAATATTGAATTAATTGCTTTTACATGCATCATTTTACACTACTGATGAGTGGATAGTGCTTCCAAAAACGATTTCTTTGATTTAGAATGAAAGAAAAATGGGTAATTGCTTCTGACTTGGTGGACTAATTATTGAACGCTGTAATTCTTAGCGTTTCAGTACCTCGAGGTGATTAAGCATGAATAAAAGCTAAAATTAAAAAAGAAAAGCCTATTACCAAATACTAAACAGCTCCAATAACTTCATGCCAGTCTCAGAAGGACGTTGGTGCCTTGTTATGACAAGGAATTATTTATAATGTGTGCCTCGCATATAGATTGCATCCTTTATTTGAAACAATAAAAGAGTCATCCTTAGTAGCTGATGGAAATAAATAGGCAGGCAAAATTTAAAAGGAAGAAAAAAGACCAACCAGTAGGCCTCTCTAATAGTTGCTTGTCACTGTAACATCAAGCAGTTCATCCTTTTAGGAACTCGTTATGTGGCTAGGCCATTATGTTCTCTGGATGGAAAAAAAAAATGCAGTAATTCACAGAAAAGCAATGACAGGATTCAGCTGGTTTACCTAATAGTATTGACTAGACTGGAGAATTATGGCTTGCAAGCAAAGAGTGATTTGGTATTTGAAATTGTTTTTGCTGTCTTTTTGCCCAATCGGAATTTTTCTCATTTAAAGAATATCAATACCCTTGAAAACTATCAAAGACACTGGCACCGTGTTTTGATCTGACTGTAGGAGTGCACAGCTTCCAGATTTATTCCCAATTACTCCCTTCCTGAAACCTCCTGCCGTTGCTGGGAGGAGACAGGGAAGAGACGCTAGGTTTTAGTGCCCCTTGCTGGTCAACCTCAAGAAAATCAAAGTATCATGATTGTCAGAGCCCAGGTTTCAGTAAATGGTATGGACGGCACGTTCTATTCAGAGGGGTAGCAAGCCTCATTGATTTCGTCTGAACATCTGTAGACAGTCTCAGGGATCGTTAAAAGGATGAGATGGTAGGTTTGGAAATGCACGTATCCTCCCAGAGAGGACAAAGTTCAATATAAAGACCAAAGACATGTTAAGCCTTAGTCTAACTTCAAAATAACACATAAGTACAGTCCTGTGATGTAACAAACTCTTCCTAGGCCATAAGCTTTGCTTGATGATGACTCTGAATGAGTGCTTGACCTCTTAAACTGTAAGGGAAGTGATAAATACCAAAAATAATCCCTAGTGGAATTCTCGTTTCAAATTAACTTCCAAAAATGATACAAAAACTTTTTCCTACAAAGGAAAATCAGAGCATATTTACAATAATGTATTAGATTATTGATAATTACATTATAGTTTTAACAAGTGGGTCCTGATCATGGTGATTTTTTTTTTAATGTCTGTCATTTGTTCAGGATGTGACTATATTACTTTTATCATTTAAACACAACAGCCACAACATGGCTAAACTAACAAGCTGTCCATCAAAGCTAATTAAGTCTTAGGATTCTATAGCGAGCAATCAGACCTAACAATCAATCCTATTTAAAACACCATTAGTGTTGGTCTTAGAATTAGATCTCCTCCCCAATAAGATACACATCAAGAACTTGAGTTCACAAGATCCAGCTCTAGGGGCTGAGAAAAGTCTATTCAGGCTGACTGAACAATACTGAAACATACAGAGACCAGACCATGTGATCACTTGGAATATGTGCAAGCCAACCTCAGCCAGCATATAGACCCTGGCAACAGGCACCAGAGAGAAGTGAGCCTTCAAAAGCCTATGGGGGGCCAGCTGAGTGGCATGTTTGTTAAGAGTTGGCTCGGGACGCCAGCTCTGAGCAACAGGGCCCCAGTTCGGATCCCACATGAGGGCCAGTGATGCTGCTCCCTCTACAGCTAAGATGGTGAACAACAGCTCGACCTGGAGATGGGCTGCCCTGAGTCGCCAGCAGTGGCGTAGGCTACAGTGAAGCTGCAGTGGGCTGCCATAAGCTACCCTGAGTGGCTGGCAGCCGGCGTGAATGGCTGGCAGCCAGCGTGAGCTGCCAAGAGCCACCGTGAGCGGCCGTCCAGTGGCTGGCAACTGATGTGCCTCAATCGGGAAGAGCACAATGATAATACCAACATGGGCCAGTGAAGCGAAGTCCTCCACAACTAGCCTGAAGAACAAAAGGACGGCGACTTGTCTATTCCTCTTCCCCAATTCCCCAATGCTGTTCCCCTCCCCGAATTCCCCAATAAAATAAAATTTAAAATCTTAAAAAAAAAAAAGCCTACGGGACTTCTAGGGACAAAGAATAGCCAAAACAATCTTGAAAAAGAAGAACAAAGTTGGGGGATTCACACTTCTTAATTTCAAAACTTATACAAAGCTGCAGTTATCAAGACAGTACAGTATATGCATTTTACTGGTATAAGATGGACATATAAATGAATGGAATAGAGTTAAGACCAGAAACAAACTCTTACATTATAGTCAATTGATATTCATCAAGAGTTTTAAGACAAATCGGGGGGGGGGGCAGGGAACGAATAGTCTTTTCAACAAATAATGCTGACATAACTGGATATGCACATGCAAAAGAACGAAGCTGAACCCCTGCCTCACACCATATACAAAACAATAACCTCAAAAGTGATCAAAGATCTAAATGTAAGAGCTGAAATGATTATAAGAAAACATGAGTTAATCTTACTGACCTTAGATTTGGCAATAAAAAGACAATAAAGAATGTTGACCGGGATGTAGAGAAATTGGAACTCTCATTCATTGCTGGTAGAATGTAAAATGGCACAGCCACTTTGGAAGAGAGTTTGGCAGTTTCAAAAGTTATACATAGAGTTCCCATGTGACCCATAAATTCTACTCCTCCATATACATATCCAAGAGAAATGAAAACACATGTCCAGAAAAAACTTATGCATGAATGTTCATAGCAACATTATTCATAACAGCCAAAATATGGAAACAACCCACATGTCCACCCACTGATAAATGGAAAAACAAATTGTGGTACATTCATATAATGAAACAGTATTTGTCATAAAAAAAAAAGGAATGAAGTACTGATGCATGTTACAACATGGATTTAACCTTGAAAACATACTAAGTGAAAGGAATCAGATACAAAAGCTATATGTACGAGTAGGAATCTACTATTGGGTTGTCAGAAAAGTCATGGAGTATTTTTTCTGTTTTTCATTGCAAAAATGCATCATGACTTTTCTGACAACCCAATATATTAATCTGCTGGAGCTGCCATAACAAAATACCACAGACTGAGTGGCTTAAACAACAGAAATTTATTTTTTTTACAGTTTCAGAAGGTGGAAGTTCAAGATTATGGTGTTAGCAGGTTTGGTTTCTTCCAAGGCCTCTCTTCTTGGCTTGTAGATGGCTGTCTTCTTGCTGTACTCTCACATGGCCTTTTCTCTGTGCCCGCACGTCCCTGGTATCTCCTCTTCTTGTAAGGACACCATTCCTGTTGGATCAGGACCTCATCCTTGTGAGCTGATTTAGCCTTAATTACCTCTTTCAAGACTCTATCTCCAACTACAGTCACATTGAGGGTGCGGGAGGTATAATCCAGTTTATACCATCCATTTGTGTGAAATGTCCAGAATAAACAAACATATAAGGACAGAAGTAGATAAATGGTTGCCAGAGGCTTGTGGAGATGGGAGGATTGGGGTGACAGCTAAGGGGTGCGAGAGTTTCTTTGGGGAGTGATGAAAATGTTCTGAAGTTGACTGTGGTGATGGTGCAGCACCCCTTTGAATATGCTAAGTCACTGTACTGTGTATTTTAAATGTGTGGATTGTATGTTATGTGAATTATATCTCAGTAAAGCTGATACCAAAAAATAAAAAAAGCCTAAGGTACAGATAGGGGGACCAGTTAAGGGGCACCAGTTAAGCCCTTAAGAGATACAGGAGGGCCGTCCGAGTGACGCACTGGTTAAGTGTTCGCTTGGGACGCCAGCTTTGAGCAGCAGGACCCCATTTCGGATCCCACATGAGGGCCAGTGACGCTGCGCCCTCTACAGCTAAGATGGTGAACAACAGCTCGACCTGGAGCTGGGCTGCCCTGAGTCACCAGTGACAGCATAGGCTGCAGTGGGGCTTGCCGGGAGCCAGCGTTTGCTTTCATGAGCTGTCCAATGGCCAGCGAGCGACTGCTTCACCGGGAAGAGAGCAATGATAATACCAACATGGGCCAGTGAAGCGACATCCTCCACAACTAGACTGAAGAACAAAAGGACAGCAACTTGTCTGTTCCCCTCCCCCAATTCCCCAATAAAATCTTAAAAAAAAAAGAGAGAGATACAGAAGTCCACTCATAAACAAAGAGTTCAGAGCCAGGACAAGAGTCCTTATATACATACAAGGAAGAAAGAGCCTAGTTCTGATCCTGAACATTATACATTCAAAGAGTTTGGGCAGAACAGCAGGTATCAGATCTGGACATATGGTCACAGCAGCCTGGCTGCAAACATGGCTTGAACCTGAGTCACAATGGTTGGCTTAGAGCTCTGTAAGCACCTGTCCAAGGCCAGCATTCATCTTAGAGACCAAAAAAGGACCCCTGAGCCTGGAGAGAAGAGAGTTCCTAAGGCTGGAAATAGGGCACTGTGTGAGGCAGGGCCTGAAGTAATCTGTCTTGTGTTGCTGACTTTCCTCTTCCATTCCTTTAGAATTCGAATGCTCAACTTTAGTGAGCGTGTGATCCTCTCGGTATTCTTCTCTGTTCTTTTTTGTGTGTTCAGAGCATAGGTCTATAAACTGCATTTATTAAGCACACATGCTATATTGTCGTTGTCAGCTTACTTACTGATCTGCTCCACTGGACTTCAAGTTCCGGTAAGATGGGAATTTTTATCTCTGCACCCCAATGCCTCTCTCATTGCCAAGTACAGAAAATGCTCCATAGACATTTGTGAAACGAAAGAATAAATGACTACTGGCTTTCCCATTTTTAACTTCTTAGAAGGCACATGACTTCTTGCTTACGATAGATTAAGCCATTTTCAGAACTAGCAAAACGAAAGAAGCCTAACTGAAGCATTGATTTTCCCCTCACATAAAGTTGACATAATTATCAATAATAATAGCTTAATATTTATTGAACATTTCTGGACTGGGCCCTATGGTAAGCAATTTATATTCATTATCTCATTTGATCCTTACAGTAAATCCTTATAGTACTACCTCCATGTTAGATGTGGAAACTGAGGCTCATAGAGGTTAAGTGTCTTGCCCAAAGTCACAGAGTTACTAGTGGAGCCGTGATTCAAACCACAGAATTTCAAATCCTGTGCATTCATCCTCTGTATAATTACAACTTATTGATATTTTGTTTTGCCAGCATAAATGGAAAAAGGTTTGTCAGAGGTAGATTGAAGACACAAGAGGTGTGGCTTGAGATTATTCATGGGACTTTCAGGCCCTGTTTGAAGGCTTCCTTGGCTTCAAAGGTTAGAAGACGCCTGCCTGGGCCCAGGATCGCACAGAGCTTCTTCACAAACTCAGGCTGCAGTGTCCTGAGATTACCATACTCAATAGACAAAAATTCCTGCCCAAGCAGCCCCTTGCATTGAGAGAGGAGCCATGAGAAGGCATGCATAGAAAGTATGGGTGTGCCTCTCTGCCCCTCGATCATAAATTCAGCCTGTAATCAACCAAAATCAGAAAACCTTTTCAGGCTGTTTTCACTGTCTACTGACTCACAGCTTCCAGTTTTCATTTTATCCTCTTTCGTTCCTCTTATACATTTTAGCTGCACTTCACAGAGTTCTGCACAAAGGGAGAACTCAGTATGTGCTGAGGGCTTACCAGATTGGAACATTCTGACATTTCAGAACAACAAGCTCAGCTTGAGGTGTTTCAGAAAGGCGTGCAGCAAACGTCGTGTACATTGTTATAAGAGAGTCAACAGCTTTCACATTGACCTCAACAGAAAAAAATCAAATGTTTGCTCATCTCATGCTTACCATGTCCCAGTGCAAACAGCCCGGTATTTTTCCTATTCACCTCTGCTCCCTTGGCCATGTGTATGTTATGACTGGACGGCACTCAATGATTGTTGTCTGGGAGGAGGAGTAGGGGGTGTTTCTGCCTAAAGTGGAGCAACTCATGTTCCAGGAGAACTTGGAGTCATTCAAGACCAATGCCTGTGCTTAAGAAAGTTAAAACAGAACCAGAGTTACTCCATCACACTCAGGGTGTTCATTGTGTCTAGAACTATGCCGAAATTCTAGGAAGGGACAGTGTTGCCAATGCCAATTGTATAAAGTGTCCTCAAATTCCAAATGAAATGTATCAACAGAGAGAGAGGAAGTCTACACATCTTTCAGAGCAAGGGCAAAATGCATCCGACCCCCTACCCTCCTCACCCATACAGTGGGTCGGTGAGCTGCTCCTGTTGACAGCCCCATAAATAACACATCCTCCCATCCTGGCCCTGGTTCATTTCTGTTGCATATCTCACTGCCTGTCATTGTGCACTCCATGAGGCAGAGCTAGGTCTGTCTTACTCATCATTGTACCTCCAGAACCCAGCACATACCTGGCTTAGTATATTATAATTAACTGCATAAATGAATTGTAAAGTTGATGGAGAAGAAAAAAAAATGCCTGGTGAAAATATGGCTGGGAATTGACTCTCCTATCATAGAGAAGGCCTTGGATCTTACAGTGGGTGCCCATTACACTAAAAATAAGTCTTTATCAGTGGGGAAAGACTTTTGTTGAGATAAGGTCTTTTGAAGACTAAGGTACTTTTCATTTTTTTAACACTCATTAAAAGTATCGTAAAGCTTGGCTCTTTCAATTAGTCTTTCCCTGGTTTTTAATTTCTGAACAAAATAGCGTATTTAAGAATCAATGTTTTTCTTTAGTCCAGGGTTAAATATAATAAGTATATCTATTTGAAACAGATAATGCTTTGAAAATACTAAAAGAGCAGAGATCAGATGATATCACTTTTTTTTTTAAGATTTTATTGGGGAATTGGGGAAGGGAACAGCATTGGGGAATCAGGGAAGGGAAACAGACAAGTTGCTGTCCTTTTGTCCTTCAGTCTAGTTGTGGAGGACATCGCTTCACTGACCCATGTTGGTATTGTGATCATTGCGCTCTTCCCGGCTGAGGCAGATCGGTCACCGGCCATTGGATGGCCACTCACGGCTGCTCATGCTGGCTGCCGGCCACTCATGATAGCTTACGAGAGCCCACTGCAGCCCCACTGCTGCCTACACTGACGCCCGCGACTCACAGCAGCCCAGCTCCAGGTCGAGCTATTGTTCACCATCTTAGCTGTAGAGGGCGCAGCATCACTGGCCCATGTGGATCTGAACCGGCAGCCCTGATGCTCAGAGCTCACGCTCCCAAGCCAACTCTTAACCATTGAGCCACTTGGCCAGCCCTGGATATCACTTTCATAATGTCCCTTTTAATTTTCATGAAATTTGAAGAAAATTTTCAATTATGAAATATTCATTGGAAAGGATTTCTATTTTGAATCTAAATCATTTTTACATATCACTTAATTTGTCACATTAATCATCTTAAAGTTGCCTCCTTCCCCCAAAATCTCAGACTATAGCCTACACATTGATATGTAAATATCAGTTTTTGTGTCTTGTTTTGAACCTGCATAGTAGTTAGTAAAGCTCCAAAATATTAATGTATTGTCCAAAATTTCTATCACTGAAATAATCATCAGGAAGATTTCTACCTGTTGTCTAACAATAGACAGGCAATGGTAAATCCCTAGACAGAAAGTCATCCAGACTCAGGTCTCACTGCACCACCCACGTCTTCTTGAATCAGAGGCATGTCAGTTTGACATTTACTTTCTATTATCGTCTGTCGGGTCCTTTATGTCCTTGCCTTCCTCCCACTTATAAAACATGCGCCTATCTGCCTAGGAGAAAGGAGAGGTGATCAGAATAGTTCAAGCACCAAATGGAAATGCAAACAGGGCAATTCCAATAAGTGGAGCAGAGCATGTCATGAAAGCTAAACCTGGGAGAAGAGAAAAGGTTGGATGCATTTCACAGTCTTAGAGAAGGATTTCTAGATATAGGTGGCAGAAGGAAATTGCCTGTCAAAAGATTCACTCCGTAACGAGGCCAGCCATGTAGAACATCCACAGCGCCAGGAGGGCACCACTGCTGGCCCGCATCTTAGGGGCTTCGAGTCGGGCAGCTGGAATGACAGTCTTGCAGCCTCCAGCAACAGCCACGTCCCTGAGGGGCGGGAGGGACAGACGACAGGCCATCCCTTCATGCTGCCACTGCCAAAGCATCAGTCAAAAGAGGAATGGAAATAAGGGAAAGGGGGAGGGAACTGAAGTCAGGCATGGGGGCAGGGTGGAGGTGGAAGGGAAATGGGGAAGAAGGGCACCCATTTATCTTCAGGGCCCTTCTGTCATCTCTGGTTAACAGTCGAGGCATACACAGCAAGCAAGAGAATTGAATAATGCTATGTCTGACCGCGCTTTTCTCAGGTTTTCCTCAGCTGGATGCTCTCAGGTGCCCACAAAAAACACTGCACACTTCTTCAAGCATGCGCGCATGTGCACACACACACACACACACACACACACACACACACACACACACACACACCCCCTAACACGCATTTCCCGGTGTTTTACTTGTATCTGTTCATCTCGGTGCTAAACACAAAAATGAGAGTTGGGAGGCTGCACTGTGGCCAGTGTACGGACCTCCTTTCTCACCATTTAACTCCTATAGAAGAGAGCAGGTTTCCTGGACCGCAAGGCAGTAACACTCTCATAGTCAAGATCAATTCGAAACACAGTCCCTCTCACGGAGAACCCGTCTTTCCTCCTTGAGACACCATTGTGTCCCTGATGGGTGACCTCACGTTGAGAACATAGGCAGGTGCAGCGCCGTGATGGTAATGGCCCCTTTTGGGGCCTTCACCACCAGTTCTCAGCACCCAGCCATCCGTGTTGGCTTAACAGTACCAAAGGAATTAGATGCTCGGCTAACTGCAGGGCCTGCAGCTGCCAGCTTTGAGGAATGTCTGGCTTCAAGTCACATAGATCCCAGAGACCAAGTTGAATAACTACAAGTTCCATGAATGGGGCTTTCAAGCTCAGGAAGAAGATGATGCCACGGATGTAAAATTAGGTAGACATCCAATTGTGTAGAAAAACACAATGATGGTGGCACTAGCGCAACAAGGAGTGACAATTCTGAAGAGTTTAGGAGAGGAGGTCAGAACCAGTAGAAATCATTGCAATGTGCCTGGGGGCAAACCCCTTGGCAGAATCATCGTTGACCTCCTAGGGCAGGTGCCCAAGAAAAACCTGATGAGTCAATGAATTACTATACATTGGCTGCAGCTTTCACTAAAACAAAACAAAACAAAACAAAACAAAACCCAGAAGGTTGAGGGACGAGTTTCGTGTTCTTAAGAAAGCCCGTACCTGCTTTCGAGAGCCCAACCTCCTTGCATTCTTAAACCTGTTCTCTAAACCTGTGTCTTCTTGGGGAAGCAGAAGGCAGTTCTCAGGTTCACTGAGCTAGAACAGCATTTTGATACAAACAGACCTGGGCCCACTGAAAGAGCTATGCGCTTGGCAGGAACACCACCTTGAGTTCAGACTGAAAGCACATCTGTGCCTCGTTGATAGTGTAATAACCTACATTACATTGTTGGCTGAGAGCACCTGTGCATGGCCCAGAACGTCAGCCCAGAGCAACCATTCTGGTGGAGGTGATATTAACAGCACTCATTAAAACTGATGAGTATAGCCATGCCCGGGAGCACGGCTGCGCGAGGCATCTGTGTTTCCTTGACAAGCCTCTGTTTTTGGAGTTCAGAACTCAGCCATAGAAATATGCTTTGCATTGAGCTGAAACCCGAAGAGAAAACTATCATGGGTTGACTTTTAGGGCAGTCAAAGTGCATAAGTTGTCCATTCACATCTGTACGTGTTCAACTCTACATTGTACTGACCGTGGAAATAGAAGACTACATGAGGATGGAGGTGCTATTTCTGGGCTATCCCCAGGACAATTTGAGTGTCTTCACTTGTGTGTATATCAGGGAAGCTAAGAGTTCTATTATAAAGGGAAATGACACTGGTGTGCCCATCAGTGATCCTAGGTCTGCACCTATGAGTTTTGTTTATTGTTACCTGTCCAAAAAGAGGAAGTTCACAATTCCTAGTGCTCCACCTGGGGCTTAATGAGGTCACATATTAGCTGGATCTCGCTCCCTGTTAACACTGCACCTTTCTCTGATGAAAGAGAGACCTGAAGACAGGGACTTCACTGACGGTGATTTGAAAGGACTATGCTATCTTTTATTTTGACAAAAAGTGGTATGAAATGCCTTCCTGTCCTCAGCTAGGAAGGTTAGAGCTTGATGATCTATATAGCTATAATTCTGTCCCATTTAGAATGGAGAAGAACTACTGTTCTTCAAAAACAGGGAGGATTATGTCTATGGACGATTGCTTTAAAACTATAGACAGATTTCTTTCTTTCTTTCTTTCTTTCTTTCTTTCTTTCTTTCTTTCTTTCTTTCTTTCTTTCTTTCTTTCTTTCCTTTTCTTTCTTTCTTTTTTCTTCCTCCCTCCCTCCCTCCCTCCTTCCCTTCCTTCCTTTCTTTCTTTCTTTTAGAAATTTATTGAGGAACAGTGTGTTTTTCCTGGACCCATCGGCTCCAAGTCAAGTAATTGTCTTCAATCTAGTTGTGGAGGACACAGCTCCTTGGCCCATGTGGGAAGTGAACTGGCAACCTTGGTGTTAATGAGCCTGTGCTCTAACCACCTGAGCTAACCAAGGCGGATTACTCAGGTGGATTACTTTATAATTTCTGCTTTTCTATTGAGTATTGCTTGGGAAGAGAAAGGTCATCATTGTCTTAAAATCCTTTCTTCATGCACGATGATGATTATGTTAAAGCATGAATCAGATCACGCTGCTTCTCTGCTTAAAATTTTTAAATGGTGTCCTATTGCATTTAAATAAAATCCATACTCCTTACCATCACCCAAGAGGGCTGTGTGACCTGGCCCCTGAAGACCCTTATGGCCTCATGTCATACACCCCTTGCATGCTTTAAATGCCCCAATTATACTTCACTTTTTCCAGCTGCTCCATTGTACCAACCTTTGCTCCCCACCTCAGGAACTTTGAATTTATGAACTCCTATCTGTAATGTTTTTCTTCCCACACTTAGAATAGCTGGCTTCTTCATATTCTTCTAGCTTAAATGTCACCTCCTCCTGACTGGCTGTCTGAAGTGGGTACCTCTCCCAACAGTCTCCACTTTGGCTCCCTATTTTTTTTTAATTTGTTTAGAAGCTTAGCACAATTGTTGTTTTACTAATCTGTTCGCGTATTTGTCCTTTGTGTGCTATCTAAAAGTGTGCTTCACAAGGGTAGGAACCTTAGTCATCATTGCATTCCCGGAGTCCAGCCCATAGAAGTTAATATTTCTTGAATCAAGGTTTACATATAAGATGTTGCACAGTTTAAGCTTCTGTTGGATGACCCAGTAGCCTTGTTCTCTTTGTAGTATATATAAAAGAATAATTCCTCTTCAACCTTTACATAACCTCAAACTTTGCAGGAAGGAGTTTCAATTTTCAAAATTGGAGACATAAAGAAATTCTATTTTTTGCATTTTTCTCCCTCTTTATAGCATCATAAAATAGTACCTAATTTCTGTAAAGAATTTATATAGCTAAATAGAAGAGCATGCCTCTTGTACTTCTAGGAACTATTGTAGTAACAGTAATAATGGTTATAAGAACAACAGCAACAACAATGGACATCACTAGAAAAAAAAAGCTCAGGACTTTGGAAACCTTAGAAAAATAGATATGAGAATATTGACTAATGTTCCCACTGGGCCTGATTCTCTCAGAACATTAAGCCACATCCTGGAGGTGACTGACTCAAGTCTCCACAGCTAATAAAAGCATTTGAGAGCCAGGCCCAAGCCTTCTGATGCCAGATCAGTGTACCATGACTGTGTCTGGGAAAGCAGGTTAACCTTAGGTATAGACAATACAGGTGGTTAAGAATTAACCTATGAGTCCCCAGTTGGACTCTGCAACTGCTAGCTACTCACAGTTTTGAATGGCTGACTCTAGAAGTTTCTTAAAGATCTGATCCCTATATTAGAAGGGGCAACACAATTCAGGAAAGCTGCAATTGTCCATAATAGCTTTCCCTGAATTACTTTATCAGATTCTTTCCTCTCTGCCACTTGCTGAAATGCGCTTGGCTGCAAGGAAAAGAAGAGATTTAGATGAAATAAGAAGAGTGTTGCATAGAAATGTGACCTTTGACAAGTTGCTTGCTCTCTGAGCCTCAGTTTCCTCACCTGGAAAATGGGGGTATAACCTACCTTACGGAGTCCTTGAGACAATCAAGATAATGTATGCAGGGCACTTAGCAGAATGTGTAGAAAGTGCCCAATGTTAGCTGCTGCTCTGGTTGATGTTTGTATTATTATTAATAACAATTTTGATGTAAGACAAGATCTAGAAAACCAAAAATGTTTGTTTTGTTTTGTTTTTAAAGTGGGAGTGGGAAAGCTGGAGACCTATTACAGTAAGGAGCAAGGAACATAGGTAAGATAGCAGAGTAACTAAAGCAAACCTCCCCAATTCCATAGTTCTGCTTAGAGTAGGACCTCTCATCAAACCATTTCCACCTCTCTGAGTTTCGGTTTGCTTACCTGTAAAAGAAAGGTAATACCCACCCTTCCCACCCCAATAGGTTGTCAGGGACCCAAATGAGACACATGGATGTAAGATCACGTTGACTATCTTAATGGCCAGGTTCGATATTGCTTTCACATGTGTTCCACTTAGCTGGCTGTTATTTCAATCAAGTTGATGATTCCCACCCTGGCTGCACATTGCAGTCACCTCTAAGTTTCTAAAACTCCAGATGCCCAGACCACGCCCAGGCTAATAAAGTCAGAAACCCAAGTGATTCCGATATCCAGTCAGGGCTAAGTCAGGGAATAAAGCATTTCCCACACTTGCGTGATGATACGGAGCACCTGAGTCCGACCATACCTACAGAATCCGCTTTCCAAGGGAAGGGCCTGGGAGCCTGTGTTTTCAATAAGCACCCTTAGTGGCGTCTTCTCAGCAGGCAATTAGGAGAAACACTGTGTTGAATCATGGCCTGAGAGTTGGAAGGGAAGTTGTGTGAAGTCTTCACGCTTGATTCATCTCTAAACCATGTGAAACTTTATGACTCCCATGAATGGAAGGTAAACAATAAGCAATACAACTATTAGCCGTTTCTCTTCGTGCAGGAATCATCCCCAGACCCTTTCTAGTTCAGGAAATCTTGACTAATGGAAAAGATTTTCAATGTTTTGAAACTTTTCATGATCAAACAATTTGGAATGCCAAGAAATGCATCAACACAAAAAGAATTATCTCATTTAAGAATAAATGTTTGAATATTGTGAAATAAAATAATAAACTCAGGTTAAGTGTGCACGATAGGAATGGGACAGACACAAGTACATTTTTATTTCCCCCCTCCCTCAAACAAAGTTACCTATATTGCGTAGCTTTACTAAGCCTACATTACTCTTAGCTCTCGTGGCAAAGTTAGGCAGATCAGGTTTAATGTAAATAACATACAGACAAGCTTGCTATGAAAAGTGGCAACAATACAGGAAAAAGTTCATTAATTGCTGATATCCAAGATGCAAATCTCGATTCAACTCTGATTGGGCATGGCAACAGATATTTTCACTCCTCCTTACTGTTCTGAGAGCATTGCATAAACTCTGCCAGAACCACTGGTCTATCAGTTCCCACTGAACATTCACTCTAACATTATCTTTGAAAAATTTGTTTTGCAGAATTTCACTTCCTCTGGGGCCACATCCACTGGCCTGGCCTAGGTAGTTAACTCTAAAAGCTTTCCCCCTTCCTATTTCCTGCCCCATTTGAATCCAGCCTTTTTGTCTCAGCTTTGTCTGAGTCATAAATACTGTCAGTATCTAGAGCAGCGGTTCTCAACCTTCCTAATGCCGCGACCCCTTAATACAGTTCCTCATGTTGTGGTGACCCCCAACCATAAAATTATTTTCGTTGCTACTCTATAATTGTAATTTTGCTACTGTTATGAATCGTAATGTAAATATCTTCTTGTTCTCCGATGGTCTTAGGCAACCCCTGTGAAAGGGTCATTCGACCCCCAAAGGGGTCGCGACCCACAGGTTGAGAACCGCTGGAGGCTGTATTTAATTCTAAGCTTGTTAAGAAGAAAGGTAATGGAGATTGATTTTACTAAACATATAGGTTCAGAAAGTTTGCACAAACGATTCAACAAAGCACACCAATATAAATATACGTATATATAAACCTAAAGCCGAGTGATGGGGTGAGCGCACACCTGGGAATGCCCACGGCCCTTATTCCAGGTATCATGTGTGCTGACCCACCACACGACCCCCCAACTCATAATTCCACGCTCTTTCGCCACATCACACTAATTATCCTCCACACCAGTAATCCCCCACCTTACCCCCATCTATCAAAATTGCCTACTGCTCACTAACAACATCTGACTGTGCTTACCCTACTTAATTAAAAACAAAACTTGAATCCTAATTTGCTAAATATATTATTAATGCCTATGAGCAGGATGAGAATTACGGAATATGCCTTAGGTAATTGTTACCCAAGAAGAATAAATCTAGGTGTTCCATTTATATAAAGTAGTAGGTTTCTTTACCCTTCAGATCCAATGTTTTAGCTAAAACTTGCCTTATGAGTCATAATTATAAATATAATTATGAAGCATATAAATATGTGCTTCAAGATGGAAAAAAAAACTGTCTGAGATGTCCAGCTAATGGCAAATAGTGATTCCTCTCGAAAACACAAGAAAAGGAAGCCCTTTACCCTCTGTTCTATCCGGGTCTCGCTTAATGCATCTAATTGATATTTGATGTTTGGACTTTAGAAATCATCTGCACAATTCAGCCGCTTCGCAAATAAAGAAACTGTTGCCTGGGTAATGGCTTGCCCAGAGCCACTCAGTTAAAGAGATCTGGGGACACACAGGTCCCTTTCTGTCCTGTCTAGAACTCTCAACACCCCGTACAGTGCTGCCAGTGGCTATTTAGCACATGTGTAAGTACTGCAAGTTTAATCTAGTTTTCCCATGGAGATAAGAAAAACAATAACCCTAGTGTTCATTAGTGGGTGACTTAATGCTTTACCATGTGGCTTCGTGGTGTCACCTTTATAATATTGATTTTAAAGAATAGGCTGTGTTTTCTGAATATATAATTTAACGTGACTCTTTTATGACTTTTCACGAGGGTTATTTACAACTAAACTTATCTGTACGAGCTTTATGGGGAAATGCCATGCCCACTAACTTAAATATTTTGAAGTTCTACATAAAACTTTTTAATTAAAAGGCAAGTTTTTAATCATCTTAACATTTTTCCTGTAGATTTCTTACAAGCTGGTGGTTTTTTGAAACCTCTTTTCAGTGTTATTAAATTGGGTTACGCTATATTAAACCCCAGCTATGTTTTTTTTTGAGTCTGAAATCCTGGCAGATGAGCAAGCCCTACAGAGTGGTCTCAGAACAGAGGGTGCTCCAAGATGTCGGTTGTTCGGGCCGGGTGAACGCTAATTCTAGAACATTAAACTGATTGTGTTAAATTAATTCCTGGATGTTTCTCTGTGGAAGTCTTGGAATAGTCCTCCCCTTCCTTTCCTTGAGCCAAGAAAACTCTGAACCAGAACAATTCAATTTCAATTTGTGGAAAAACTATATTCAGTGATCCAAGCACAGTGCTGAGATAGTTTTGTGGGGGTGGGGGCAGGGACATTTTGAACACTTTTGTATGTTACTAAAAATATCGGAATTTCTATGTAAACGATCTGAGATGCATTTACAAGCTTTGTTTCGGAGGGGGGTTTGCAAGCTTCGTTTTAAAGCCTGAGAATCTCAAGAGCAAAGCCTGCTTTTGTGCCATACTTATTGTGTTATACTTGAAGCATTTGGAAGGAGCCCCAAGCAGGCCTCAGGAAGCAGTTACTGCCTCTGGACTTATCATCCTGAAGGCGATTTGTTTTAAAGTTGATAATCCCTGGGGCTACAAGAGTGTCCCACATCTGCCCTGAATTGAAAACAGATTCCTATTAAGAGCTGCGGATTCATTCGATCTGAGTCAGAAAGGAAGTCGGAAAGAACATTCGAACGTATGGCCCGATAGCAAGGCAGCAGCCCCTTCATGGAGGACCAAGACTGCAGGGTACGTAGGCTGTCCGTTTTTGAATTTTAAGACCGTTTTTTTCTGTAAGGTAATGTCCTTCTGACATCTAAGCAGGAATATAGTCGGGAGAGAATGATTATGGCTAACAGGTACAAAGTAACTGTCCGTCTCTGGGCTTTTCTGGGCTACCAATGAATTGATCAGGATTCTAAGAAGCTAGTAAGCTGCGGCTGCTTCAAAATCTCTCTGCCAGGCTTTGCCGTTTTGTAATTGATCACTTATGTGTGATATATTCACATAATTATGTAGATGTTTATATGAAAGTCCCCCCGCAAGACTCTAAAACGGTTTTGTAAGCCAAGAAAAGTTTTTGCTATTAAAAAACCAGAACTTTTCCACCCTCTGCTTATCTATGAAATTATTTTAAAATATTTCCACGCATGCTAAGAATGAAGGCTATAACTATGTACTTCATCTTAGAAGCCTCAGGGGACCGGGACCATCTGATTAACTATTTAGCATTTAATATCCTCCCGAAGTTTTCTTCTCAGCTTGCTGAACAACTTTGTTTCCGTCTTCTCTGTTGAAGCAGTGTATTATAGAGTGTGACCTTCTCTTCCTGTCTAATTAAGAAGGAGATTAGATTTGTTCATTAAAAATGATTAAAGGAAAGAGACGCGTACAGCAGTTATAAACAAGGGGCTGGGGTCCAGCAGTTTGAGTCATGGAAGCTGAACCCCCAGCCTAGCTCCCGAGGCCCCTCTGGCCCCTTCTGCGGTTCTGGACTGGGCTATCATGAGAGGAGGCCTCTCAGGTTACTTCCAGAAGAGTGTTCTGCTCACCATCTTCTTTCAGAAGCTGAGGCAAGTTGGTACCCAATAAATACTTGTTGAATGAAAACAGAACTACGACAGGGAATCCCAGGAGAACTGTCGGTTTGAACATATTGAGCTAGGGAGCCTCTGTTGGGATAAATTCCCACTCACCTTTGGGATAAGGTTGACACCAGAAGTGGAGACTAGGGTGATGGGCAGTTGAGAGATAAGTGCTAGGATGCCAGTCAGAATGACTGTGTATAACATGTATGGTATTAATGAAGGTAAGAAATCTGAAATATGAGTCTTGAGAGGTCACGATCATGCACCACGAGAGGGTCCGGGAGTCGCAGGAAAGCTGGAACGAGGAAAAAGGAAAGAAACAGCTGGCCCCTTTCCCTTCCACTCGGTGCATCTGTGCTCATCAGAACTGTTCCGACAGCACAAAGCCAGTTCTTGTTACATGTGCTTCCCCTGGTTTCAGAAACAATACGTTAAGGATAGCCTAGTTGGCAGGTAAGATTTTCAGTCCAAATGCCAAAATACTGTTCACTCTTGACTGGTTGCCCACAGTTTTTGAAAGAAGGAAGGTTTTTCAGATGCCAAAAATTGACTGCAAACTGTGTCATGGGACTATGCCCTCTTAATCCCAGCAAAAACAGAGGCTTCCTTTTAGAAAAGGCAGCACATTTGGGTTTTTGTGCTGGAGGATGCAAAAAGATGTATTGATCAACTCAGACAGAAAGGGGAATTATTAGGCTTAGAAACATCGCTCTGTCCTATCCAAGGAGACTGGCAAATGAGCCTGGAAATCTATAGAAGCAGTTCCAGTTCAGACCAGCTTCCTCTTGGAGAGATGATTGCATATATATCTTCATTTAATTAACCTACTTAATCTCAACCCCAGAGGTTTGGGAAGAAAATAAAAGCAGTGTACACGGACTTCCAGGGTGAAACCTATATCATAAATTTAACTACTATAATGTCAAATAAAATCCACCTCCGAAAAGCTCTCTGCCACTTCCTGGGTAACAAAATAAGCAAATCTTCACTTGGAACCATACCCTTTTCCCTGCCCCATATTTGAACATCAGGCATGTCACTAAGGGGCTATGCCACCATGCCAATTCATGGCCTCATTTCTGTCCAGAAGCTTTGTAAGCCATTGTTTGGAATTCAGAACACACTATCCCTCAGAAACAAGGTTAGTCTCCCAGCTCAACTCCTGAATGCAAATTTACCCCCAAATATAGAGAATTTCTTACAATCAGAAAATTACAAGTTTCTGGAAATGGACAAAAAGAACTTCTATCATTTTGTTTAATGTCACTGGAGAATACAGTTTACAATGAACTATAATACTGCTTTTGTGAGCACTTTTAGTGTCCTTGAGAATTAATTCTTGGCCCTGCACACCATTCCTATCTTACCTGAACCCTCACCATCCATCATAGGTGCTTTGTCTCCTGATGCTAGGTTGGAGTCCTAGTAAATTATTTGCATGTACTTTTCTACTCATGGTTTCTTTTGCCTGGAATATCTTCCTCTGCTTCTGATTCCTGGCAAGCTCTTGATCAGCTCAAACATCAACACAGTTAAAACTCCTCTGTGATGCACCAATCAAACTTCCACCCCTCTCCTCCCTTGTCCACAAATGCCTCTGGGAAATTTTTGCACACAGCTTCAGGTGGTCCCTCTACTGACCTTCTAAAGTACCAAGGACCCTAGATAAAAAATTTTTAAAAATTTCCCTTAGGAAAAGTGACAAATTTTCTTCCCCATCTCTCCTGCATTTCTGTAACACCTTATGAGTACCACTATGTGTTAACATTCAACACATCATTACAATTTTTTTATTTACATGTGTCCCCTTCCCTAGACTGAGAACTCCTTAAAGATAGGAATTTCATCATAACTTATTATAATGCCTGAAACATAGTAAATTATTAATGAAAGAATGGATGGATGCATGGATGGATGGATGATTGGATGGATGGATGATTGGATGGATGCATGCAGTGAGTGCTAGAGAAAAAGTTTGTTTATTTATAGAAGGATGAAGAGCTGTATACAAATGTCTATGGAATTCTGAATGGGACTTTTAGACAGTTTTGAGGGCATCATATTGATGGGATTTGACTATTGTTATTTTGCTTCCATTGTTATATAAGGAAAGGATTATGCATAATGAGAAGAGAATGGAGCTTGGAGTAAGAACATATGGTTCTAACTCTAGCTCTCTACTTTCTAGCACTGTGGCCGTGGGAAAGTTATTGACCTCTCTATTTTTTTCCTTTCCTTCATCTGTAAGATGGGAGTTATACCTACCTTTGAAGAGTTGTTGTAAGGAGTAAATGATAATCCATCTAAGGGCTCTAAACTAGTGCTTCACCACACATGGTGGAAGATAAGTGGTAGTGAAATATGAATCTAAATCTGAAATGGCAGACATAGAACTTTGAAACCAGAAGGAACCTGGGTCGCGTCTGTCCAGCCTAGGACTCTCTCCTTTTGCAACTCACCCTTTCACTTTGATGCAGCATGTCAGTAGTAGCATGGCTCTACCTTTTATCAGCCACTTCTCAAATTGCCTGGGTAATTAAAAATAAAATAAAATAAACTTGGAAGTGTGAGAGAAAAGAAAATGAGGGTTGGCTCCGGGGATTTTTAAGTATAAGAAATAAATTCTTCAAAGTTAAATTAAGTAAGCTGTAATGGAGGAAGAAGGAACACTGACGTACAAAGAAAAATGTGAAGGAGTCATGACAAAGCTGTTTGGTGGCAGGTAGTTGAGTTGCAAAGGAAAAGGAAGGGAAGAGAACTACATTCTTGGGAAATTGCACTTCCAGGATTGTATATTTGCAAGTGCACTCCTGTGCATTTGTAACCTAAAATGTGCCTTGTGTAATTTCAAGTACTTCACATGAGTAATTATGATAGTAATACATTCTTAACTAACAATATACCACTTACGAGGTGCCAGGCACTGTTCTAAACTCTTTCCACATATTAACTAACTTTATCCTCACAACAGCCCTGTAAAGTAGATAAAATAAAGCCTTTATTTACTGATAAGGAAAGAGGGCACACAACTCATCACATAGCTGGGGCATGTGGGAGCCAGTGTTTGAATGCAGGCAGCCTGTCCCCAGAGTCTGCCCACGTCACCTGGGAACATTCCTGCACCACTGTTAAGTCCAGTTTGGTAGACATCCCTATGGATATACTTCTCAAAATACAATTTTAACACCTGAAAAGTTAAAAGGATAGAATTTTATAGCCTGGAGGGATATTTGGTTCATTATAGCCAAACCAGCCAGCTGACCATGCTGAGAGTATCCAGGAAAAGTCAGCCTCAGCGTCACTGCTCAGAGTCTCTGGGGACAGACACAGGGCGGGGGACAGACACGGGGCGGGGGCCTGAGATTTTAGCCACCCACATAGCACTGCAGTGGCAGAAGGGCATCTTCTTTGTTCCAGATAAAGTCCAAGGGATTCTAAACAAATTATTCTTTCCAAAAGATTGTAGACATTATTATGTTGACACTCCAATAGTTTTCCAAATATGAAAATAGACACACTTGTACTTTGTTGTTTTGGTTTTTTTTAAGAATCATCAATTTTTTACCTATTTTAAAAAGCAACACAATATGCAGTCTTTGAGCACTCTGTTTATGTTTCCTAGATTGGGTTTGGCGGTTCCGAACATTCTAAAATAATTCCATTACTCTTCCACCTAACTCTGAGCTATACTCCCGCCCTCAGATTGCTCTGAGCAACGTGATTGCATTTTCTCCTATCAAAAATAGAGACTTGTCCAAATAGTTAACACATCTAACCCGTTTCACCAATTCTGATTTGAGGACTTGTTAGGCAGGCAGAAAGAATGTAAGCTCTCCCCTTTTCGACCTGGCTGAATTATTATAAGCATGTCTATAATTAATACAATCGCAATGTAAGTGCTACAAAGTTATCTTACTCTCTGGCTATTTTAGGCATTCCTATTTTAAGCCATTCACATGCCTCACGGTTGTTTTGGGGCACAGTTTTTGGACCAACAGGTAGGTAAGCTTGTTGGAGAGGTTACCAGAAGTTTTGCCTGCATCCAATACATTCATTCAGTGGCCCACCTGAGCCCATACCTTTGATTCAGGAGAACCGGAAAAATAGCATTTGACACGTAGAATCATATTAATTAGGAGCCAGTAAGAGCTCCAGCCTCCTATTCTTTGTATGGCAATGGAATGAGAAAGAAGAAAGAGAGAGGATAGTAAGTGGATTACCTAGGTCTTTGTGTCCATCTTTTTTTCTCGTTTCAGCCTGGCTGGCGAACGACTTACCCAAAAACCCATTCGTGTAAAATTCAATCCCCTTTGGAGCATTTTTGCATCTGTTCAGTTGTCCTGGAAATAAATATTAAATTAAATTTTAACTTAATTTAAACTCTGAATAAAAGGCTTTACATAAACAGACCAAAAAATGCTTAACTATGCAAAAGTAGGTCAAATAGAAAAAAAGGCCCTTTCAAGTATCCAAAACAATCCCATCATTTTTTTAAATCCTTCAAGTTCAATAAATACTTATTAGAAATGCACAATTAAGTTAAATGTGCCCTTAAAAGAACTGATTTTTTTTAAATCATTAAACTGTTCCAAAATGCCAAGAAAATATAGGACACCAAAATGAAGTCCAGATTCTCAAACAAAGGTTGAATTTTAAGCAAACTCTTTACTGGGCAAATGGATATTTAAGAAACTGGTTTTAGGCCAACTGCTCTTTGGCAGGGCTGTTGTGGAGATAGCATGAGATTTAATGACTATAAATCTTCCCATCCAGTAACACATAGTGGACCTTCACTAATATTTTACTGAATGCATGCTATATAGTTCTGCACTAAAAGCCAAGCCAACTCAGCTATCCCCTTCGGCACTAGTTGACACTTTAGCATGGGTTATTTCAGATTCACAAAAGTGACACTTCCTGGAAAGAAAGGGCAAACCCTCAGAAAACAAAAGTCCCAAATTTCTGAGATTTTTTTCCTCACCTTTTACAGAAAGGTAATATTAGAGTTATGACTGGGTGCCTCTAAGAATTAAATGAGATCCATTTATTCATTCATTCATTTAAAACATATATATATATATATATATATATATATATATACACACCGGGTTTGCCAAAAAAATGCATACACGTGACTTGTATTCATCTTTTGTTGTTGGTATATATTGAGTATTACAGTTTTTCCTTTCTTAATACACACACACACATACACACACACACACACACACACGGTGTATTTTCAATGCAGCAAGTGTTGTTCTTGTGCTTAAGAGATGGAAGGGAACAAAGCAAATGGGGCCTCTTGCCTCTAGGGACCTTGCATTCTCCAACACAGCACTTTGCATGCAAGTCCTGCAGTCACTTAGCACTGAACAACCCCCTCAGGGTGGGCAGCGAAGGCCCTGGGAAGAGCAGTCAGCTTGGAAATCATACTGACACTTGAGTCCAGGCCCCACATCTTGCCAGCTGAGTTTCCTAGGAAAAGTTTCTGAGCCACAGTCTTTGTCTGTACAATGGGTATAATAATATGTACCTTGCAGGGAGTCTATGAAGATGAAATGAGCTGTATTGAGTGTAAAGCACCCTGCACAGTATCTAACACATAGTAGAGCCTCAATAAATGGTAACCCTTTTCTACCTGAGTGAAGAAATAGAAAAATCAAAAGAACAAGCATGTTTTGGAATAAAAAGAGTTGAGGAGCAGTTGCTTCCTCTGAACACATTCTACAAAAGAGGTAGCTTTTCAACAATTTTGGAGATGGTGTGTTGATCTGTAGGGTGTTGAAAGTGTAATAATAGGACATCAGAGAAGCATGACATCTCATTATACATAGCAGATTGAACATATGCTTTTTTTTTTTTGCTTTTTTTTTCAGCTGAGCCATCCTGCCACCTGTTGGCAGCTCAGTGGCTGCTCAGCTCGGGCCGGGACTCGAACCGCTGTTGCTCAGAGCTCAAACTCTTGAGAGAGCTCTTAACCAACTGAGCCACTCGGCCGGGGCTGAACATATGCTCTTTGTCCCCACTCTCTCCTCAAACCCCAGTAAAATATAAATCAGGGAAAATATAAAATAAAACTACAAAAACAATCATGATTGGGATGGGGGTTGTGAGTGGGTGGGTAAATAACAGAAATGAGAAAAGCCAACAAAAGTTGGCAAGATTAAACATAGATTGAAGGCAACAGTAGCAACTGATGTAGTCTACAAGGAGGAAAAGTGAAAATTAATTACATGGGTGTGGGGTCTGGAGAACACCCGTAAGAATAAACTCGCTGGCATCTCAAGCTCATTTTTCAACCTACGATATAACAGTTTGTAATAAAGCCTTCATGAGCTCAAAAAAAACCCCAAAAAACAAAGAATAAACTCAGAGTTACTCACCCTAGGAAGGTTCTGGAAAAGGAAATGGAATACTCCACCCCCCACAGAGCCAGGGGTAGGGAAGGGCTGAACACAGGAGATGGTTTGAAATTCAATATAAGGAATAATCAGAACTCCAGGTTCCTCCTTACCCTCAGCACCCCAGGCCTGTCTACGCAGCCATGAAGCTGAGCTAGTTCCTTCCCCATCGTAATAGAAGACTGGAGAAGCTGAATTAGAAACTCTGGTCTCAGAAATAGCTGAGGTTCAGGCACTACCCTAAAAGCAGGGAACTCAGTGAAAATCTACGTACTGAAAGGCAAGACTTCCCAGTTACCTCCCCAAACTCAGCTCCCAAAATGCTGGCAGTCAGGGTTTTACCCAGCCTCTCCCCACCCCAACCACTGCCACTGCCAGAGGAGATGGAAGGATCCCTCTCTGTTGAAGAAGACCTGCCCAACAGCGAAGATTTACAAATACTGACATTAGAGGATCCCCTACAACAGTCTGGCCCCTACCGGATAAATCAATCACAGTGAGACCTACCGCAAAAAAGCCCCACAATGCAGGGATGACAGTCTGATTTCTGGTGCCTTAGTCTGAAATAAGAACAAGCAATCATCAGACAACAGGAGAATAAAGGTGAAGAAATCTGTCAGAACCAGATAGGAAACTGGATAGAGTCCGTTTCTTTCTGGAAATTAGGTGACCAGTCCAGTCCAATAGGTCAAATATTCAAATAATAAAAGTTCTAGAAAGAAAGAGCTGAAAAAAACAAAATGGAAGCAATCAATGAAATCATACAATAAAATTTCCCAGAAGTGAAAGGCGTAAGTTTCCTGATTAGAAAAACCCACCTAGCACCCAGCATAGAGAATAAGGCACATATTATGACATTTCAGAACACTGGAATACATAGGAAATGCTAAAAGCTGCCAGAAAGTAAGAAAAGTCACATGAAGCCTCAGGAATCTGAATGGCATTGACTTCTCAGCAGGAAGGAAGTCAGAAAACAATAACTTCCAAATTCTGACGTGCAAATGACTTCTGACCTAGAAACTATCAAATGTGGGAGTGAACTACAAGTATACAAGGAATCAAAACGTTTACATCACTCAACACCCCTTGTCATCAGTCTCTGGAAAGACACGCTCCATCATAATGAGGAAATAAGCAAAGCACAACCAATCCGAACAGGACTCTAGATGGAACATCTCCAAAACAGAAAGAAATGAAACTGACTGATATACGGATGGGTTCTGCCATATTGTGGGGTGTTTTATAGTGTCAGGAAGTTGGGAGCAGAATAACAGACAGGTATATAGAAAAGGAAGCAAGTTAAAAAAAAAAAAAGTCCAGGGAAGGAAAAATAATTAATGAGAAAAGAAATATGATTGTAGTGCACAGTAGGACTGAGCTGTGGACAGTCTTGACTTAGTCACAGTAATGAAAGCACTGAACATTAAAAGAATCATAAATTAAAACATAAATATGGTGGCCTTGGAAATGCACAGCTCAGACCTCCTTTCAAAGGACAACCTGCTGTGGGGAGTATATCCCCCCTTGGAGACCCACTGTTGCTTTCACAAGGAAAGTTTGCATTCTGGGGATCCCAGCCAATGACTGAGATCAGCAAGGGAGCTAACTGCAGGGGCCATTGCAGCCCAATGCAAGACTTCTTGAATGAGCGGTCTTTACTCTGGGTCGGTTCATCAGCCTGCTTTGAACTTCTCAGACCTACCGTGCAGCCTAAGGCTCTTCCTACCCCACTTTCCGCCCTAGTCCCTCTTCTTCACTGTGTGAGGTGAGCCCCCAAGCTGCTCCTTTATCCTTCAGGCATTTGCCCCAGTAGATATCATGCATTTCCCATTCTGCCTCGGGTTTTGCTTCTCAGTGGACCCAAACAAACAATCATTTATTGGGAGGAGGCAAGAAGGAAAAACAGGGTGGGGATGGGAATCATGGAATGGTAAATTATTATCTTTCATTTTAGAAAGGCAGTACCTAATGTCTATATGTCTATAATGGCAAAAACACAAAAACAAAAAACAAGAAACAGCAGGATGAGTACATGGTTTAGAAATGAGGAAGACAGTGACAGAAACAAAATCACTGAAAGAGCTAGGAGTGATTGTGTCAGGGGAGGAGGGGTGAAGTGGGGAGCTCTGTGGTGGGGGGAGGGAAGGGGAGTAACGCCTTGAGTACTATTTGACTTAATAAATTTTGTTTATTAAGCTCTGCCTAATGTTAGCATGATAAAAAGCACATATTTTATCAAACATAGATGTATATACATATATCTAACATTGATAAATCAAACTTAGATATATTGGGTTGTTGGAAAAGTCATGACGTATTTTTTCTGTTTTTTGTTGCAAAAATGCGTCATAACTTTTCCAACAACCCAATACATATATTTCAAACATCTTTAAATATATATATATTTTTTAATATACAAAGATATGTGTCAAACATACAAACATCTTTAAATACATATTTTTAATATTTTATGTTTTTGATATGTATTTTTAAATATATATGTAAAGACATACATATAATATATAACATATAGTGTATATATATTTAAATGTGTTTGATGAAGACTATGGAGAGAAGCCGGATGTGCTGCCTTTTCCTTGGGTGCCCGCTCCCCAGGCTACAGCCCAAGCCCAGGCCTCTCCCCAGCTCACCTCTCCCTGTTGTTAGAACCAGATGCAGCCTCTGCTTCTAAACACAGCTCCTTTAGCTGCAGAGAGGACACAGCTGGAGATGTATTCACAGAGCCCCAGGACACAGGGAAAGACACTCGTGCATCCCAAGAAGGATGCCCCAAAAGATTCAAACCAATCCCTTCCCAACTTTATCTGGGGACCCCACTCCAGAAGGCTTGCTGTGTGCTCGCCACTAAGCCCAGATTTACTTCTTCCCTATTCTGATACATCAGCTGGTTTAACGAGTCCAGTCCTTTTCTCCTACATGGCTGACTGAACTGAACAAAGAGGAGGGAACATGAAGACGAAAGAGATGACTGCAGAGTAGCCCCCTTCTCCTCCTTGCCCCCCCCCCACACACACACACCCCAGCAGCTGTGACTGTTGTCCTGCAGCCACCTGGGCCCTGAGACAGCTGCCACAGAGGGCCCCTGGACTCCTGCCACATAGCTTCCTCCCATGGAGCTCAGGCTGGGTGGAATGTAGACAGGGACACTGTGGGGAGGCGAGTGTGTGTGTGTGTGTGTGTGTGTGTGTGTGTGTGTGTGTGTGTGTGTGTGTGTGTGCGCGGGCGCACGTGCATTTGTACACACATCATCACCTCACATGATCATCGCTCTCTCCTACTTGGTCAGAAGCAGGTGTATGTACCTGGGTCTCATACCGGGCTATCCTCATCTACATCTAGCCTTGGAATAGATGAGGCAACCCAGGATGCACTGAATTGTTTGGAAAGGGAATCATTACCTATATATATATACTTTTTTTCAAGTGCAGTAAACAGTGGGTACCAGGATGGACCGTGAAGTCCAAAATGCCCACCCATAACCCTGAGGGTCAGCTACAGAGTCTGTCTCTATTTCAGGCCAGGGGTCAAAAGTTATCCCAGTTGCAAATATAGAAACCTACCAGATTTTTTATGACAAGAGCCAATAGGCAGACTACTTTTTATTATTTTTCCATTATATAAAAGTAAGACATACTGTTGTGTAAAAGTAAAACTTGGAAGCAAATACAAAAGGGCTATAATTGCACAACCCAAAGGCACCCACTATTTGCCTTGTTTTCCTTCAGTCTTTTTTTTTTAGTCCTTTCCAGGGCTTTGAAATTTTATTCTATGCATAATTTCATATCCTGTCTTTCGGCTTAAAATGCCTTCAAATGCTCTTCCTCATCCTCTTAAAAGTTCTTGTTTAGCATCTTTTTCTTAAGTCTGTGTAATATTCCAGCACACGGATGTAGCATAATTTGCCCAATCATTCTTCTTTGTTAGGCTTTTTAAATTATTTCAAGATTTTCAAATTAGAAATAATGGGATGAACTTGTGGCATATAAATCTTCATCCTCGTTTGAGGTGATTTCCTCAGAAATAAGAGTCCCAGAAATGGAGCTGCTCAGTCAAGTAGTATGAACAATTTTAAGGCTAAATAAATCATTTTTCAGACAGATTGTGAAAATTTTTGTTTAATATTTAATATATTCAGATCTTTCAGATAAAAATGTATAAACCAACAAGTGCATGTCAATGGTCCAGCTTAAGAAACCATATTATAGGGCCGGCCGAGTGGCGCGTTGGTTAAGAACTGGCTTGGGACGCCAGAGGGCCCCGGTTCGGATCCCACATATGAGGGCCAGTGATACTGCCCTCTACAGCTAAGATGCTGAACAACAGCTCGACCTGGAGCTGGGCTGCTGTGAGTCGCCACCAGTGTAGGCTGCAGCCCCTGCTGCAGTGGGTTGCCATGGGCTACCGTGTGTAGCCAGCAGCCAGCGTAAGCTGCCAGCAGCCGCAGTGAGCGGCCATCCAGAAGCCAGCGACTGATCTGCCTTGCCTGGGAAGAGCGCAATGATGATGCCAACTTGGGCCAGTGAAGCAACGTCCTCCACAACTAGACTGAAGAACAAAAGGACAGCAACTTGTCTGTTCCCCTTCCCCCAATTCCCCAGCGCTGTTCCCATCCCCCAATTCCCATATATATATATATATATATATATATATATATATATATATATATATATATATATATATATATATATATATATATATATATATATATATAATTTATACATCTAAAGCCACTCTGTACCTCTCTCCTAGCACATCTCCTGCCTTCACCTATAGAGTTGGCTGCTGTTCTGAATTTGTATTGTCACAGATTTTTTTTAAGAAGCAGACCTTTAAGGATATAAGGTCTTTCTGTTAGAGAATAAGAGAAAACAAGAGTGAGGGAGACGAAGGTGGAGGGAGAGAGAGGGAGAGGGAGGCAGATTGAGAGATAGAGATAGAGGTAAGGAGATAGAGAGATATTGAGATGTTTGGCTTGAACCATACTATCCTGGAGTAATTTTCTGAGGAAATAGGAGGTAAAATTCAAGCGGTTTTGTATCCAATCCACACTGTATTTATGAGATGCCCATAGAACAAAGGACATTGACTCACCTTGAACATACGTGACGTTACTACCTCCTTCTCCCCTGCTCCAGCCTTCTCGCCGCGCCCCCCCCCCATAGGAACCAGCCGCAATCGTTGAGTCCCATAGCAAGGCCCTCAGCAGGGCAGCCTGCACGTGAACCCAGCCTCCAGCACTTGCTACCTGTGGCCTTAGAAAAGTTGCCTAGCCACTTCTAAAGTCCCATTTCTTCACCTGGAGAATGAGGATGAGGCTGATACTGTCCAGCTGCTACAGCTGTGGCAAGGGGTAAACAAAATAAGTACCTAGCATCCTACTGGGTATATAATGTTACTTTATACTGTGGCCTCTGGGTGTTGCGGGGCCCGAGGAAAACCAGTTCCCAGAGTGATAGCCAGAGAACCCTTTACAAGGCTTTGCTGAAGGCAGGGTAGTGACATCACACTTACTGTTTTTCACAAAGCAGTGAGAAACTATGTATTTTTTTTCTTTCCCACAATTTTCCTTGGGTTCCAAGATATCTGAGTAGGGTTTCATACAGGTAATTCCAGTAGAAGTTTTTTCCCCATTTCCTTTATTTTTCAACTGAAGCGTGAAATGGTCTACGCATGTATCAGACCTACAATCCTGAACTTATTTTTCTTATGTTCTAACCAATTTAGCAAAGAGGCTTCAACAGTTTTCAGTCCAAACACACCTAATCGAGGTGATTAGTTGTGTGGATTATAGGTTTGGTGGCTCATGATCAACAGGGCCTCAGACTCTTTCTCCATGACCAGAACCTCTGGTTGCTTATATGAGTTAGACATTGACAGGATTACATGGGTTAGGATTCAAGTTGAGCTCTAGAAGGAACTTTAGCAATAATCTAGTGATAGTCAATCATTGTTCACTTCTTTTGCATCAGGAACACCTTTTAAGAATATGATTCTTTCCTAAAGAACATGGCCTTTCTCTAAAAGGCTCGCGCGCACACGTTCACATAAAATGTTTACAAACATCAAGGAACATGCGACCTCCCTGAAGCCAAGTCATGATTCTCCAGTGAGCAATTCTGATCTTGTTAGGGACTGAAACCCAGAGAGGCCCAAGGACTTGTCCACAGTCACACCAATGTTTAGCGGCAGAGGCAGAACTGCAACCCAGGTGTCCTATGGCCCAGTGGCCTACACCAACAGCCTTCTCTCCATGTGCTTCATTAGAGGAGGCAGCGTGCTGTCCAAAAGCCTACAGGAGAAGTCCCCAGGGTCAGATTTCAGGGATGGCACGTGAGTGCAGGTGCTGGTCTTGTCCCGGGTCTCTGATGCCATCAGGATGGGGCTGAAGATCCAGAATGCACTCCTTTTTCCTCAATGTGCCCGTGTAACACCCAAAACAATGCCTTTAGAAGTCTGTACCTAGTGGCTTCTTATGGATCAGTGGGGTGACTGTGGGCTGTCAGGCTGGTCCCATGTGATCCCTCCTCCACAGTGTGGTTTGGGTCAACGGCTTCTGAAGCCCTGGAAGATTCTGGTTTTTAGGAACAAATATTTATTGTAGAATCTGCTAGCACGTTACCATGAAGTATTCTTCAGTTACTATGGTACCTCTGCTGGTGTCCTGTGGCTCCTGCTTTTTCCTTCTGGGCGTGTCTCAGATCCTTGCCAGGCTCCTTTGGGGTGGTGCTCACCCCCTGCCACCATGGGCACGTTTCCCTCCTGCCCTCTGCATGCCCCTGTAGCGTCCATGTAGCATTCATTAGAAAGGCGATTTGCTCTTCTTGAGTTGCTGCCTTAATTCTGTATTAAATCTATGTTAATGCTTTCTTTGAATGTCTGTATTTAAAATGTTCTCTGGCCTGTTTTCCAAATGGAGTGTTCCTTCATTTCCTGGTTTGTGTGCATGTAGTGTGTGTGTGTGTGTGTGTGTGTGTGTGTGTGTGTGTGTGTGTGTGTTTATTCTCTGCTGTTTCCAATACCTCCCAGTTGGGGATCATTTGTAAATTTAGTTAATGAGCATTTAACACATTCCCTTTGATGAAGCTGTTAAATCTGGGCTCCACACTGGCATCCCCCCAGACACCTCCCCCCTCCTAAGCATTTGTGTTTACCTATTCTTAATGACTTAGTTATGGTTTCTTGTTTGTTGGCACAATATCAAACTAACCTTTAGTCCAGTCTGGAAGAAGTGGGGCTTCAGTTTTGTAAGAAAATCCTTCAATCTGTATTCAAAGCAACTTCAGTTTGCTGGTGGGCTTTCATTTTCCATGAGCAAAATATGCTGTAGACAGAACAAACATTTCATGATCACCCTAACTGGTCATGCGTGTGGCAGCAACACATAAGCTATAGCTGTGGGCTTTTGCAGGAGCAAATACCAAACTCAGAACCTGTGGGCTCCAGCTGTCAGAGAGTTTTCCTGGATTTAATTATAACTTCATCTCCGAAGAGGGCCTGTGTGTCAAGTGTGCTTTTCAATCACTTAGAGAAAGCACAGTAAGTGGCAGAGCGACCTGGGATTTGCCTGTGAGATGAGGCCTCATTACTGCCTCCTACAGCAGAGGATCATGGGAGTCACACTCAACCCTGTCACAGTCACAAAAACACAATCTGTCTCCTATGTTATAGGCTTAAGAAGAGACAGCACACAGATGTCTCTAAAATCAATTATTTAAAACTCAATACAATTAAAAATACAAAAATAAACTGAGGGAAGGGATTGAATTATATATATATTTATCTTTACATAAAACAGGAGCAATCTCCCAGCTAGAAAAATCCTCCCGTTGCTTTATTTCTTTTGTACCACATGTGTGCTCCTTGCTCACCTTTCCCTAACTTCAGGACTGATATATATATATATATATATATATATATATATATATATATATATATATATATATATATAT
>NW_017731391.1:3657801-3663487 GCF_001890085.2 Hipposideros armiger | reverse complement strand
ATTGGGGAATTGGGGAAGGGGAACAGCGTTGGGGAATCGGGGAAGGGGAACAGACAAGTTGCTGTCCTTTTGTTCTTCAGTCCAGTTGTGGAGGACGTTGCTTCACTGGCCCATGTTGGTATGATCATTGTGCTCTTCCCGGGTGAGGCAGATCAGTCGCCGGCCATTTGACAGCGGCTCACGTGGGCTCATGGCCAGCCACTCACGGTAGCTTTACGGCAGCCCACTGCAGCCCCGCTGCAGCCAACGCCGTCCCCGGCAACTCACAGCAGCCCAGCTCCAGGTCGAGCTGTTGTTCACCATCTTAGCTGTAGAGGGTGCAGCATCACTGGCCCTAATGTGGGATCCGAACTGGGGCCCTGCTGCTCAGAGCTGGTGTCTCAAGCCAGCTCTTAACCAACGCGCCACTCGGCCAGCGCAGGACTGATATTTTAGATCTACAATTTCCTACCTCTCAGCAAATCCTATGCCAACCTAGAGCCAACACAGACATACATATACAGCATACCCACACATACACACCAGTTTGGGCCATCAGAAGAATGGCCTGGTAGTAATTAGGTTAAGATTTCTAACCTGGTTCTCAGCAGCTGGCCAAGAGTCTGTGCTTCTAAATGCGAACACAGCATGTTACCCAAATCATTTACATCAAAGTTCTGGCTTCCAAAGGAAGAGGGGCCAGGGAGAGTTCACCTTCCAAGCAGTTAACTGGAGACGGTTGAATCTCACAGTGTGCAATTTTGTTTTTGTTTGTTTTTGTATTGTGGCAAAAAAAAAAAAAATACAGAATACAAGATCAGTTTCAAGGGTTTGTTTGGGTTAATTCCCACCCCAGGTCACCTGACAGAATCCATAATTTCACTTTGAGTTAATAGCAGACAAGAAAAGAGGAGGGAGGGAACTGCATGTGTTGACTCAAGCAGGGGGAAGGATGGCTAAGCTTGTACAAACATGGCCATTGGTCCACTCATGTGTGGAGGTGCGATCCTACCCAACCTACCTTGGTTCAAATGCCTCACAGTCTCTAGCCTAGAATCTCTAACCTCATTTTTGTCACTGTTTTCCTTTCCTATTAACAGGGTAAAGGCAATGAAGTGGTGAGAGCAAGGGCTGCCCTGCATGAGTCACCAGGCCTGTCTGATGGATTTATCTGTGTTGGGGCACCAGGGAGATCACTGTAGCCAATGGTGGCCTTTGCCATTGTCCAGAATAAGCCTCAAGAGAGGTTTTTAGACAAAGGTTTCTTTTTGAGCCTGATTAGTTTCAGAGACACAGATAATTGTTACTAATAAGGCTATCAGATTTGGAGAACATCTGAAAACTAGAAATCTGAAAACAAACACAATAAGTATTATATGTTGGGAAATAGGGATAGGAGATGGTGCTTCCTTTAATACACAACCAGAGAGTGATCTGATTTCTAACCTGCTTACTTACGTTTGTTATATAGCAACTGTGAATGCAAATAAAAGCCACAGATTCTGTGAGGAACAACTAACTTTTAATGCAATGTTCATTGTTTATCTGTGATTACAACCAAACCCCTTAGCTTTTAGTCTCTGATTCCCAGACATATCGTAATAATTTCCCTTCTCTCTCCCAGTTAATAACTGGGAATTAACTTCAAAGTTATTATAGATTTCAATATGTTTTATGAAAGAGATGAAAAGGTATCATGGATGCTGGAACCAGAAGTGTAGGTGGGAGGGAGGGGCAGAGCCTGGTGGGGCCTGGCTGGACGCGCTGGATAACACAACTGGTGGTCTCCCAGACGCCCCCAGCCAGATTCCCATCTTCGTGGCCCCTCAGTCTTCCAGTCGGAGGAGCTGGAGCCCCATCCCCATGCAGGCCCAGCATCATGGACGGCGTTACTGTGTCTGTTCTTCCTCCTCCCTCCTGCTTTCCAGGAGCCCCTGGCCCTGGAGGGCTGGAGCAGTGAGCACAGCCACGGACTCCGGGGTTCATCACTGCCCAGACTGAGGGAGCACAGGGCCCGCAGGAGAAGATGCCCAGCTCTGCCCGTCAAATGCTGGGCAGGCTTCTTGGAGAAGCCTGAGGCCTGATAGATAAGTAGTAATTTTCATGCCCCAGGTAGTGACAGGGAGTGGGGGAGCCTACGTCTCAGATTTTAGGAGCCTTGAATGACACCACACTGAGCTTAGAGGAGGTGGCCTCTGCCTTGTATGCAGTGACCCTGTTGTTAATGGACTAGGAGACTTCAAAGACATTGAAAGTGTTATCTAGAGTGCTGACAAGACAATGAAGATCTTTGGACTTCATGTTTCACAGTCACCTTGGCCCAGCAGGTGGGGGTGGAGAGATGGAGACGATCCTGTGGCTACCATCCTGGCAGGAAAGGCAAGGTCCTGCGGGCTAAGAAGTGGGCCTGGCTGGAGGGACATATCCTGGTAGGAAGCCCAGAGTCTGAGATGGGGAATGATGGGGGTGGGAGGGGTAGGGCAGAGTCAAGGACCACACTGTGGTACCAGAATTAGGTGCTTGGGCTGTTCCTTGAAACTAAATTGGGACCCTGTTTTCATATAATAGTACCTTTTTAATAAAGGCCAGTAGTTAATAAAAAAAGAAAAAAGAAAAAAAAGCCACCGTGTCTTCCAAACTTCCTTTTTCTTTACATTATCCTCTCCTGTACCATTCCTGACATTTTCCTGTCATTCTACTCATGATGCCAGAGCCAAATGGTCCAGAAATGGCCCTAATATCACTACCACTTATAAAAGTACAGCGTAATTAACTTTTCTGTGGTGTTTATTGGTGTTTTCAGAATATTTTATCTGTGTTTGTGTTCTTTCAAATAATTCTCATGTTGAAGAGTGACTATCATAAAAACACTTGTGATTGTGAAGTCGCTTTTTTCAGCCTTCACCTTACTGGCCCCCATTGGGAAATCTTCACAGTATCGCAAAGTAAGTGTTCAGACCCATGTGGTCAGGTCTGGAACCAAATCACCGGGAGAATCAGACTCCCAAGCTCTCTTTCATTCGCTGAAAGCACAGTTAAGAAAGATGGTGTCACACTGAGCGGAGCACAATGTGCCACTTTTCAGTGTCTTTTAAGTATTGAATACATCTGAATTTCTGCACTGTAAGTGCCTTAAAGGGATATCAAAGTTTGGACTTCTTTCTTTTTTTCTGGAATAAAGTTCAAGATAGTTTAAGTCCTGTTTAGCAAAATGCAGATTATATCGGAAAAGGGGAAAAAAATGTTTAACTTTATTAAGAAATGCCAAGGCTCTTGATATGGCTGAGAGCTTGTGGGTTCCTCCTGTGGCGTGTTCCGTCTTGCATTCTTCTCACTTGCTTGAATTATGACCTAACTGGGCCAAAGCTGACTGGGACTCTGCAACCAAGAGCAAATACTGAGTGCACAAAGTTCTCCATCGATAAACCAGGAAGATTGGAGATCCAAGTAGAAACATGCTATATAATAGAATTCCCACTAAGGTGAGTCTTGTGGCCATTATTTGTGTTCAGTCAACTGGGTTGACATTGACAAATCTGGGAAGTCAGTTTTGACTCTGTCTCCTGTTCTTCATCATCTAGATTTCTTCCTTCTTTCCTCTTTGAATGGCATCCTCTTTCCTGCTTTTCAAAAATTCTCTTTCGCTATCAAAATAGGAAATGATGTGATCTTTATATTTCTACGTTGCCTACAACTTACTCACTCCTCTGTATTGCCTTTCCCAGAGCATTTGCACTTAAATCTGTTTTCTTCATTTCTAGAATGAAATGTTGTCCAGGACTAAAGAAATTTTATGTAACAGCATGCAGTTCAGGGAGATGTTTTAAGGGACAGGAAAGTAAAACTTTTGTTCAGTTTAAGGTCTTGAAAGAGTCACTTAATAGGTAGAATGTTCACTGAGATCATATCTACTCCCATTTTTTTCTATTTACCTTAATCCTAACACTTCCCTATCTCTGAACCATATCTCCCAGATATGGGAGCTCTGAGGCCATTTTACCTGTGCTCTCTCTGCCCTCTGCTTCACCAGCTAGAGGGGACAGCTGTAATTTCCACTGCCCAGCTCTCTCTTCCGTTTTCTGGTAATAAGATCCAATTTTCCTCTGCAGCCCACGATTGCCCGCTATCCATCTATGTGTTCTAGTGGGATTATATCCACTTCCAGTGCTAAAGCCCGGTGATGGAGGCCTGGCCACTCATGAGCGCATTACTTTCCCAGGCCATTCTGCCTAATTCGGGCACTGGCCAGGCAAATCAGAGTTGATCTCAGGAATTTTGTTGAAACTATTGAAAAAGAGGTACTTTCTTCTCTGGTTTCTGAGAGGGCTGATTTAATTAAGCCTGGAGCTGCTGATGACCATTTTCCCACCACGCAGAAAGGCCTGCCTAAGATTAAATCAGCACAGAAAGGAAGCAGAGCTTAGGTGAAAAAAGACACAGATTCCCTTGGGGTGACCGGTTAGCTCAGTTGGTGGGAGTGTGGTGCTGATAACACCAAGGTTGCTGGTTCGATCTCCTTGTGGGCCACTGTGAGCTGCACCCTCCTTAGAAGAATCAACTATGCCATTGTAGCATGAAAGCAATGTGTAACAAATGACCATGGCTGTTCCCCAATAAAATTTATAAAAAAAGAAAGAAAGACACAGATTCCCAAAGACACCCCCCAAGTACTTGAATCCACCCCTAGTATTTCAGTTGTGGGATCCCATAAATTCTCCTTGGATGAAACCAGTATGAATAGGGTCATTTGCAACACGGAAACCCCACACTCAGCCAGCAGCCCAAAGCCTTGCGTTCAGCATCCAGGACATCCACGGAGAGAGAAAAGCCCAGCTTCAGCAGCTGCTGAAGGAGCCCTTCAGAGTATGGGTTTGGGTGAAGCACAATGGATTTGGAGGTGCAAAGGGACATGGCCACATCCCAAGAAGCAGCTCTCCTAGGCTAGGGTCGAAAGAAAGAGGACAAGGAAACCCTAACTGCTGAGGGAAGGGGTGCAGGACCCACTGGTCAGTGCATGTGATGGTGATGATGATGATGATGACAATGACACAGGGAATCAGGGGACACTGTCCACATTGATACCAATTATAAGTCTGACAAAGCTAACTGTGATCAGAGAAAATCTAAAAACCTGGCTTGACAGTGTACTAACCAATTACAGTCATTTACGTGGAATGCATCCCATTAATGCCTAATTACCATGAGACATAATTATGATTATGTACTTTATTAAGTGTGTGTCAGATTAATTTAATTTCTCAGATTTTATTTGATGCCCTCTATAAACATGATACATTTGTGCTGTTGCTTCCCAGTGTGTTTATAACATACAAATTGGTCATCTGCCTATAACTTCTTTTTAAAAATGTGTAATGTCAAAGCATTTCTACTTGAGGAGATGAGGGACCACCTGTTGATAAATAAATGGCACTGGTCCTATAAGTTTCCTTATAAACAGGGAGGCATCACCATCATATCTGGTGCAGTTAGGACCCAGTGAAAGTCAGATCATGGGTAATTTGCCCATATTTGTTTCAGGCAAAAGCAGTTCAAAAGGAATATTAGGGGCCGGCCAAGTGGCGCGATGGTTAAGAACTGGCTTGGGACGCCAGAGGGCCCCGGTTCGGATCCCACATGTGAGGGCCAGTGGCACTGCCCTCCACAGCTAAGATGCTGAACAACAGCTCAACCTGGAGCTGGGCTGCCA
>NW_017731391.1:3647157-3657696 GCF_001890085.2 Hipposideros armiger | reverse complement strand
GGCTGTCCAGAAGCCGGCGACTGATGTGCCTCACCCGGGAAGAGCGCAATGATGGTGCCAGCTTGGGCCAGTGAAGCAACATCCTTCACAACTAGACTGAAGAACAAAATGACAGCAACTTGTCTGTTCCCATCCCCCCAATTCCCCAATAAAAATCTTTAAAAAAAAAAAAAGGAACATTAGGAAAAACTTTAAAAACAGCGAGAGGTTAATGCAAAGAGGAGCCTGTGTGATAGAGGGAGAAATGAGTGCAGTGAAGCAGAGCTGGCTCCGCTCAGCCTCTCTGAGCCTCAGATTCACATCTATAAAATGGGAGTCCTAATTCCCACCTCATGGAATCAACGTGAGGATTACAGGAGAAGATGCAGGACTGTTCAATAAATGCTAGCTTATTATCATCTTTAGAAAAGTGTGTCATTCAGCCTGAAGGTGACCTATGAAAAGTCACTTTCTGAAACATCCCTGTCTGAGAAGAATTGTGGTTCACTGTATGAATAGGAGCCTCAGGCTCCTACCTATTAGGTTAAACCATTTGAAATTATTTTTATAGGTCAAAAATGGTTCATTATCGGCAATTTCTTGTAGTTCAATCTAATATGAGTAGTGAAGGTTAGTTCCTTGTATCTGTCCGTCCTCAGTGCCTCAAAATTGTGAAGCCATTCACCCCCTGATGAGGTAGACTGACTGAGCTTCTCTAAGAATGCTAAGCAAAGCAGGCTGTCGAGAAGGAAAAAAAAAAAAAACAAGAAGAAAGAAGAAAGATGGAGGGAGAGAGAGGCAAGATGTGACTGGTCTATTGAGCACTGTCTTGCTCTTTAAAATCAAATGGAAGCCAAAAATAAGGGCTAAGAATAAGAAAGCCACATCTTGGGGCATACGATATTGTGCCTTGTCTTTCTTGTTGTTGCTGGATTCCCAGGGGGCTGTTGGGGATACAGTAAAAGGAAAAAGAACTGAAAAATCCAGCTGTGAAGAAGAAGAAAAGTTTAGAACAAAGAAAAATAGATACTAGTGTTTAAAAGAATTCGGTTATTTTAAGTTTCTCCTGAAAAAGAGCAGCTAGCATCTTTAACACTGTTAACAAAATCAGGCGAAAAAAAAAAAAAGAAAAGAAAAGAAAACACTGACTAGGGGACATGGACCAGGAGCTACCTTTGTAAGATGTACTGATGAAGTGTCTGTGTTACTTGAGATTAGAAGATACACAAAACTATCTTCTGTGATGACTTTTTCATAGACTCGTGCAGCTGGATGAGATAGTTTAGTCTTATTTCCTGCCTCAGGGAGCTATATAACTAAGCCATCCTATTTGAATGGTTATCGAATTCATTTTTTTAAGGTATTAAACCACGTTCTGCCCTGGGCTCTGAGCTTGCCTGTCACCCACCAGGGGCAGAGGACGACAGCCATCTACCCCAGGCCCCCACCCTGCTTCCTCTCGGCTTTGGGCTAATAAAGCCTTCCACAGAAACACGATTTTTGTATGGACAGTATTATCTGGACGGTATTACAGATATTAGTAGCATCTGGTCTTCTGTCACTTTCAAGTGCACTGGCCTGTAGGCTCTACAACCCACACATAGTCTCTAGAAGGCTCTGCACCTGGAAGAGGGCTGTGAAGAACATGCTACTCTAACGTTGAGTTTCGAGGGAACCGGATATGACTGAGTTTTGGCAGCTCACGCCTCTCTCTAGCAAGTTAGCATCAGGGCAGAGCAACAGAGGCAAATGGTCTGTGAATTCCACCAGTCATGGGCTCTGTGCCAGGCTGTGAAAGCTCTACTTAAATCAACAGCAGCCCAGAGAAGTGGGTCAGATCTACCATGATCTGACGGTCTGGAAGGGCTCACTGAACCTGGATACAGGTCCCACAGAAGGGTCACAGTGCACCTTACAAACCCTACATGATCCAAACCCACAGGTGGTCAGTGGGCTGGCAATGACCCTTCAGATGTGCTCAGAACCAGATCACCCCTAGTGGTGAGCAAAGAAATGACTCTTTGGCTTAGGTGTGGTTGCTTTTCTTCCCTTCAAAATGGAAGTGAAGTAATTTTCTTGCAAGCGTTTCAGAGAAGTCTTGGCGTTCCACGTGCTTGGCCCAGAAACTGGGCAGCACTGTGAACCGCGCCCAGCACCCCTGCCGTTCTCCACAGCTGCTGTCTCTCAGGCAGGATGGGCAGACACTGGAGCAGAGAGAGCAGCTAGTCCTGGAGCAGGAGGGGAATTTGAGAAATCTCATGTATGCCACTGACGCTAAGAGGTACATTTTCTAAAATCCACATGCCAGCACCCTGTAGCCTGTGAGTTTGAGGCACAGTGAGAGACTTCAGCTAGAGCCTTCCCACAGTCACAAATCACTGTGCTCCCGATTCCTGCCAACTGTGCTCTCACAGTCCTTAGCTTAGTACGGCCATGCCAGTTATCCTGGGAAGAGGAAAAGGGAAGCTTCTAGTCCCTTATCAGAGCTTGGGAAATGTTTGCTATTCTTCTAACCCTCCAAGAACACTAAGATTCATCAGGGAGCAAGAGAAACCTGAGAAAGAGTCCCTGGCCTAATTTGGATGGCTGAATGTTTCACAGAACATCCTGTGAATTGCAGTTGGGCCCTTGGCATGGTTCTGGGGAGACCAAGGGGACTCTACTCTCTGAAAAGCATGACGTGTCTATGTCTGCCACGCCTGGGCTGTCCCCTCAAACACAGACGCTCATATGGTGCTGGGCACTTGCTCGTTCTCGGAGTGGTGCATTTAGAGTTTGGACAGGGAAATTCAGTATCATGGCCATGAATTCCCTTGCAGATGTTGTTGGCTGTGCGAGAAGGCAGACAAGAATACGAATGAGGCTACACAGCCAGGAAACTGTCACAGGGCTGGCGATCAAATGGAGACCAGTGTCAGAATCCAGGAATGGTTGAGAGTATGGAATTTGGGGTCAGAATTGTACAAATCCTGGCGCGTTCCCTTATTAGCTCTGAGACCCTGGACAAACTATCCAGGAGGGATGGACAAGGTCCAAATAGGGATGATAGTAATAGGTCCTTTCTCACCAGGATGTAGGCAGATTAAGTAACATTTGGTGAAACATTTGCTTAGAAGCCTGCCGAGCACATAGCTAAGTCCTTGATGCATGGTGGCTGCTGTTACTTTTATTATTATTCTTACATAGAAAGGACTGCATGAGGCATGGAATTGCTAATGCCCAATTACTAATGCCCCGTGTTTTAAATAATATTGAAAAAATGGCAAGGCAGAGCTGTGAACCTCAGCTTCTCTGATCAAATCCCAAGCAGTTACTTGCAATGGAGAAAGTGGAACAACAACAACAACAAAATGGCTTGAAAACAACTGCCCTTTTATCTTATTGAGCGGAAAAAGCACAGGGAAAAGGCACTAATTTTCTTTCTAAAGTGGCTCAACAACTCAGTAGGGTGTTCTAGCCTCGACACTCTGTGCTACACAATGACATTTACCTTTTCCGCAGAATGGGAGTTAAAACCCACTAGCACAGCCATTTTGCTAAAATGGCAGAATCTGGTTCCCCCTTTTGAAACAGCCCAAGAAAATTTTTGTGAATGCCTAGTCAGTTCTTTGTACTGATAAGACATTTTCTCTCACCACACATACACAGCGTTGACTTTATTTTGCTAATGGTGAATTCTAATTCACTTTCCCTGTTTCAATAACAGAGTCAGAAAGAGCAGTTTAGATCTGCCAAGGTCTGAGGTTGTGTCTAATCTAACCTAATGTCTTCATTTTACAGATGAGCAAACAACAGCACAAGATAATGAAATAAATGAGTCCAGGCAGCCTGACGACCTGCTTTTAAAGGTGGCTTAAATATAGCTTTGGGGGGAAAGTATCTTGAGTTTTGATGCCTCAGGCAGTGGGCAGGCTCATTACAGAGGCATTTTGAAGCCTTAGAGAAAGGAGCTCTGTTTGCTCACACGTGTGCTTTCTCTCTCCCTCCCTCCCTCCCTCCCTCCCTCTGTTTCTCCCTCTCTCTCCTTGCTCCCAATTTTGCTTTGTCCCTGAATTTCTGCTACTCTCCTTCACAGAAGGAGTTGAAGTAAACAAATCAACAATCAAGGCATTTTTTTGAACAGAATAGATCCATTATTCCTTGGGTGAGCAGATTCCAGATTCTGATTTCTGTTCTTAACTCAGCTGTTTCTCCCGTGGAGAGAGGAAGAAATGGAGTAAAATAGAAACAATATTCCTAACAAGAACTCCTTCGACTTCTTTTCATGTACTGATTGACTGGGTAGCAATCCCACAGGGCCGAGACGCATTTTCTCAGTGGCCTGTGGTACGTTCCGGTTAAGCTCAGGTCAGCACAGAGGTGGAGACAGGCGGAAGTGCACTTCCTCCCACTTGAAGTGTAGCCACCTGAAGAATAGTACAAATTGTTCCCAGCATGCCTTTCTCCCTCAGACCCCAGCACCGGTAAGGGCTGTGTGATAACAGCTGTGTTTCACCTGGCGGGTTGGGGACAACTGCTGTATTGCCCATGCCCTGCCCCTTAGTGAAATGACTCATTCCTGACCTTGCGATAGGCTGTGTTCCAATTTCTGCACTGCTGCAACGGAGTCAAGAACACTGTGCAGTTCTTGTCATCTCCCTGTTTTAGGAAGCCCACTGCTTAGAATTCTCCCCCCCAAAAATGAAATGCAACGTTCTGTATTATTCTATTACTGCTTATGCTATGTATAGACTTTATTAAGTCATTTTTTAGTTACCATTAAAACCCACTGAAAATCCTTGTTACTTTAAAAGGAGAGAATGCTTATTAAAAAGCAAATTTCTATGGCTACTTGCCTGTTCTGAAATACATTTTATGTTAATAATAGTAACATTTACTTAGCATGTAGTGTGTTCCTGGGCACTTTATATAACTGTTTCATGTGACTCTATGGGCTACATGGTATTTGTAGCCCCGTTTTATAGATGAGAGAATTAAGGCTCAATGGGGTTAATTGACTCAAAGACCGTTAGCTTTGAATGGGGCTCTGTCAGGCTCTCAAGGTAGCATGCTGGGACCTATAGCCTCCCTAAGCCTGTTTAGCCAGACTTCTGCACATGTGGTGTTCCGTTCCCATTTGGCGGCAGTTTGGAAAAAGGGGGCAAGGGCAGAGGAAAGACGCATGCTGACATCAGGAGCCCATTGCACGGAGGCTCTGACTTTTTATCTCTTATTTAAAGGATTTGGGGAATTTAGCACAATCTTGGAGATACACATTTCTATACTTATCAAGAGTATGGTCAAGAGCCAGAGGTCAAGAGGTCAAAGGTCAAAGGTCTGCAGCCGTGGAGGCTTTTACCTCTGTGTGGGGTTAACCTGAGAGAAGAAAGGTCTTTAGGAGAAGCGAATATCTTTATTGCTGCATTCTTAAAATGTCTAACATTTTCACATGGCCAGGGCTGCTCCTCCAGAAGTTGGTAGAAACTTCCAGAAGAGTGCTCTGATACGAGCCTGTAATGTGAAATAGGGTTCATTCATCACAGAGAGTAAGACTCTGGGCTGTGGTGTGGCACTGCTCTGGGGAGCTGGTGACCTTAGGAAACTACAAAGGAGCTGCCCTGTGGAGAGTCACACACTGCCCTCATTCAGGAAGCCATTTTCTTCCTCAGTTTGTTTATTTTCCTGAAGAAAGACCATGGTAAGATAGCTTAGACTAAAGACGTGTTTGAACACAGTCAGTTATGGATTTATGCATTAAGCAACTTTTATTTCATTGTGACACTTTGAGATGAAAGCAATGATACTTACTTTGAAGCTAGGATTGTCGAATTTAGAAGAAAAAAATACACGATGTTCAGTTAAACTTGAACTTCAGATACACAGAGAATAATTTTTTGGTATCTCTATGTACCATGCAATTTGGGGGGCATATATATACTAAAAAATTATTCATCTTTGACCCGGTAACCCTATGGAAGCATCAGTAACACAGCACCACTACCTTTCATAAAAAGTAGTACGTAGCTATAATTCACAAGTATTAAGGGAATGAATTGTTAACTTGGGACAAATCTCACCATAATTTCTTATTTGGCAATTTCCCACTTTAAATAAATCTATAAATTTGCTATCAGAGAACCAACATTTAATAGTGTTTTATCTTGGGTGGAGATATCCTTAAATAACTCATAAATAAAGCATGCAGAAAATTGTTCAACCATCCAAAATACTTTGTAACTGCATATAAATGTTTATGTGTTATAGGAGGGAATTTGTGCAGCTAACCATTGAGTACTAACTCTATGCTAGACACTGTGGAAGGTGCTTGGGGGCACATCAGGGAAAAGAAATGCACTTCTCTGTCATCTTGGGCCTTACATTCCAGAAAATGGTTTTATAAGGGTGTGAGAATTTTAAACTATAGCCAATTCCAGGGGTGATATTTTGTGGGGCAATCTGACCTTATAAAGATTTCTGTCTCATACTTGAGATTTTAGAGATGGGCATTGATTTTTCAGCATTTATTGGTGCTACAAGAATTATACATCCGGGTATCATTTTAGTCCATTAAGAAGTTCCAGGGGAGTCGGGGGGGGGGGTCCTGAAAACTGTATAAACTTAGGAAGTTTGTGGGGTAAAAAGTCAGCCTGAGTTGAGAGGGCACAAGAAGCAAAATATTAATTCAGGGTGTTAACTTTAGTTACGAAGTCTCAACTTTTAGATCTGAGTATATTCTCAGGGTGTGTGTGTGGGGGGAGAATCCTCCCCTCCCCCACATTCCGGTGGAGATTTCTAGGGACAGAGGATGTTGTCAAGATGTTGGGGAGGAAGTGAAACTTGAATTTGCTAGGGCCTGTTTGCATTGATGCATGGATATCAGTTTAGCAACACATTGTGGCTGTTATTCTACACTTGAAAGATAGTAAATTGCTTTTGGGTAAACATGAGTTAGCCCTTTCTTACAAGATTACCACAGCATGCTGTCAAAAGTGATTTAGTAAACCGAATATGGAAGGCTGAAAACATTAATGTAGTTCCAAGAAATAAATTGATTAATGTGTCCTTTTTTCATTAGTTTGATCAGATTCACAAGATGGTTTTATGCTAATACTCATTTTCATAACCTCTACTGTCTATCGCAGCAAACTCAAGGTTGGAAGGACACTAAAACCTATCTAGTCTGACCTTCCCGTACCCATCAGATGCTTATTCCCATTTATGACATCCTTACCAGGTGATCCAACATTTTTAGGTGCCTAGATCTCTTTTAAGGGGGCCTAGTTAAAAATACAAAAACAAAACAAACAAACAAAACCCCACCTCTTTGCCTCCCAGAAATAAATTAAGATTTCTGTTTCTTTTGTTTAGAGCAAGGAAACAAGATCAGGCCAGAGTTCTGATATCCCTAAAGCACTTTAAAAAAGCATTCCCTGTATCTTTGACTTGAGGGAAGAAAGACCTGGTAAACCCTTCTTTATTAGTGGTAATAGCAATTCTATTTTTAACGCTAACTAACATTCTATATCTCAATAGCCATCTATATCTAAAAGTAGCTAACATGAGTGTTATGTGCCAAACACTGTGCTAAGTCATTTTTATGTCTTTTTTTGTTTGTTTAATTAAAAAAATTGTCATTTAATTTTCACAAGACCCTTAAAAAGTTAGTACTTATATGATCTTGGTTAGTAGAGATGGTTAAAGTGAGAGGCAGAAAAGTTAAGTAATTTGCCTGTCATTTTAACATTAGAGAACACCTTGGGAATCATAGAATTCACTCCTAGTCTTTAGGATTTGCCTTGATACTTGTGTCAGAAAGTCAGAGTTGGAAGTCTTAGATGGTGTTTCTATTACTTCATGCTGCCTTATTCTCAAACTTATATAATTTGCCTTCATGCTGCAGAAATACTCTGTATCTACATAGCTATACATAGATACATAATAACACATTTTTGCAACAGTTTTTCTTCTTCAAGTTTGACCATGGACAAGGTGAAGGAGATGAAAATGCCTTTGATTCCAGGCACACTTATACTTTAAACTTGTTTAAAAACTATAAACTAGGCTCCATCCAGTAGCAGCCCAATGCATGTTAATCTCATGCACAAACGAAACTTTCTCTAGGATGGACTGTATGCTAAGCCATAAAACAAGACTCAATATACAAGAATTTAAATCATACAAATATATTTTCTGACTATGATGGAATTAAATTAGAAATCAACAACAGAAAGAAATTTGGGGAATGTAAAAATATGGGAAAATTAAACAGTATACTTCTAAATAACCAATGGGTCAAAGAAGAAATCACAAGGAAAATTAGAAAATGTTTTGAGATGAAATAAAACAAGAATACAACATACCAAAATTTATGGAATTCAGCTAAAGTAGTGCTTAGAGGGCAATTTATAGATGTAAATGCCTACATTAAAAAAAAAATCTCAGATCAACCAAATCTTCCACCTTAAGAAGCTAGACAAAGAACAGCAATCTAAACCCAAAGCAATCAGAAGGGGTGAAATTTAAAGACCAGAACAGAAATAAATGAAACAGAATAGAAAAACGATAGAGAAAATCAATGAAACTAAAAGTTGGTTCTTTGATAAAAATCAGCAAAACTGACAAACTTTAAGCGAGCTTGACCAAGGAGGGAAAAAAAGAGAAGATTTAAGAATGAAATAAAGGACATTGCTACTGAATTTATAGAAATAAAAAGGGTTATAAAGGAATACTATGAACAATTGTAAACCAAAAATTAAATAAATGAGATGGCAAATTTCTAGAAAGTTACTAAAAAGGATTCAAGAAGAAATAGAAAACCTGAATAGGCCTGTAACAAGTAAAGATATTAAAATAATAAAGTGAAAACACAAAGAAAAACCCAAGGCCAGATGGCTTCACTGGGGAATTTTACAAAAATTCAAAGAAGAATTAATACCTATCCTTCATATACTCTGTCAAAAAATAGAAGAGAAAGAACACTTCTCAATTCAATAAGGCCAGTATTACCCTGGTATCAAAACCAGACAGACATTGTGAGAAAATAAGCCTCAGACCAATATCCCATATGTTCGTATCTTAAGTGACTATAGACACAAAAATCTTCAGCAAAGTACTAGCAAACTGAATTTAGCAATATATATAAAGTTTTCTATTGCATGATCACATGGGATTTATCTCAGGAATGCAAGGTCGGTGTACCATACAAAAGCAATTAATATAATATATCATATTATTAGAATAAAAGATGAAAACCGTATAATCATCTCAATAGACACAGAAAACTCATTTGACAAAGTTCAATACCTTTTACATGATTAAAAAAGAAAGTCTCAACATTATAGAGCTAGAAGGGAACTTGCTCAACCTGATACAAGGCATCTACAAAATATCTATTATATTTAATGATGAAAGACTAAATGCCTTTTCCCAGGAAGAAGGATGTCCACTCTTGCCACTTCTATTTCACATTTTACTAAAGTTTTCAGCTAGGGTAATTATGGCCAAAAATGAAACAAAAGCCATTCACTTTGAAAAGGAGAAAGTAAAACTACCTCTATTTGCAGATGTCATGATTTTGTACATATAAAAATCTNAAATAAATAAATAAATAAAACCATTAATAGGAATCACCTCCTTTGTGAACTCTTCTCATTCTCCACCTGCTTGACGATTCTCTCCTCTGAGCACCTTTGTTGTGTCTATATGATTGCTAATTACTTTTCTAGCTGTCTCAATAGAGGAGATGCTCCTGCAAACCAGGGTTGCCTTTTGTCAATACCTAACGTGATGTCAGACATAATCAGCATTCAATATTTGTTGCATGATGAATGAAGAAATGAACGATGCATACCACAAAACCTCTCTAATTTGAACCAGTAGGAAACAGACTAGTCCAAATTATGGCATATTCTCAAAGAGTACAGAAATTACTATAAATGGAGTAGCTTCTTTAGAAGAATTATACACAAAATGTTTTATGGTGCTTTTAACCAGCTTTAAAAGATTGTTTTCTTATGTTGATTAAATGGCCTCCCATTTGTCTTCTTTAAGTTTTATCCTCTTAATTTAGTTAGTAAACTTCTTTTCCTCTCTCTCTCTCTCATAGTGCAAAAGTAAATCTGGCCCAGCCTGGAATGAATCATGATTAATTGTGATTAGTTGGACTATATTAAAGCACATTTATTTATGGATTTACCAGCAAATGATTGATTTGTCTCTTTGCTGTCATTTAGCTTTAGCCTCTTAATTTTGCCTTTCAGTAATTATTACAGAAAGAAATAAAATTTCCTTTTTTTGTTTTCTATTTTTGTTTGATCACTAAAGAGTAGCTGTTTTGGGGAAGAATTCGTATCATCTATGCTACTGTTGAAGAATTCTTCAGCATATGAAGATTTGTATTTTTCATCCTTTTTCTTTCATGTGTGTTCTATTTAGAGCAGGAAATTGATATTTCAGCCCAGAAGACTTAGGCCAGATGTTAGTCCACTGGCTGAAAGATGGATTTCCTGCCCTAATAGGTGACCTCTGAAAGCAAAATAGGCTTTTTCTTAATGGAGAGACTGTCCAAATGACCTCATTTCT
>NW_017731391.1:3633855-3644877 GCF_001890085.2 Hipposideros armiger | reverse complement strand
CATGTTTTAGCATTTCATTCTCTCCTGGAAGTTAGTTGCCTGAGGAATGTCCGGGGGTTGGAATGCCAGAGAGGGTTGCTGATGGTTGGTAAAAATTAAATGAGCTGATCTTCTTTCATTGCTCATTTTCAGAAGGCAGTATGGTAAAAAGTAAATTGGACTATTTATAAACTTTCAGATTTACTCTCTGCTTAATCTCACATTTTCTATGCAGGAAATATAGAAAATGTATTGTCCTTAAAAAATAACAAGTAGTTAAATAAAGCTCTGTTCCCAAACATATGCTATTGTTATGGATAATACATTTTAATTCCAATACAATCATTCATGCACCTCTTAAAATGGGGATAGTTCTGAGAAATGTTGTTAGGTAATTTCATTGTTGTGTGAACATCCTAGAGTGCACTTACACAAACCTAGGTGGTAAAGCCTACTATGATCTAGGCTATATGATATAGCCTATTGGTCCTGTACAAAAAGAGACTAAATCAAGCACAAGAGAAAATGATACAATCAACAGACATGGTAAACAGGAAGTGTCTGAGGCTGCTGCTACAATAATGAAGCACACTGTTTACAGCAAACATTTTTTTTATCAGTAGAAAGAGTACACTATAAAATAATGATAAAAAGTGTAATATAATAAATACATAAACCAGTAACATAGTCATTTATTACCATTATCAAGTATTATGTACTGCACATAATTGTATGTATTCTACTTTTATACGTGTCACCGAAGTGAGTTTGTTTCTGTCAGCATCACCGCAAACAAAAACATGTGAGTAATGCATTGCACAATGATGTTACAATGTCACTAGGCGATAGGAATTTTTCAGCTTCATTACAATCTTATAGGATCACAGTTAAATATGTGGCCCATTGTTGACTGAAACGCCATTATGTGGCACATGACTATATTTAATTGTCTACCCTTTAAAACCAAGTATCTCTGGACATCTGATTTTGGAATCTCCACTATTTTGTCTCATGACCGTTCCTTTTACCAATGAATTTTTAAAGCAATCTACTAGTATAGTTTTTCAATATATTTTAAAACTTCACATTTCCTTGGCAATGTGTTACTCTTCCTTATTTTGACATTCCTATAGTTCCAAGTGGCTCTCAGATTTGATCAGATATCACAGCTACCTGGAGGGCTTGTTAAAATACAGATCACTGGTCCCTCCCCTAGAGTGTCTGACTCAGTAGGCTTTGAGTGTTGGGGGTGCAGAAATTTTGCATTTTTAACAATTTCCTAGGAGTTGCTAATGCTTCTGTTTTTGGGTCCACACTTTGAGAAGCACTGATCTAGATAAAATGTTGTAAAAGATGGTAGTAGGATGGACTGAGGTGGTGGCAGTGGAGTTGGAGAGAAGTGGATGAATTTAGCATATATTTAAGAAGTAGAATTAACAGGGCTAATCCATGGTCTAGACGGGGGTGATGATGAGGGAGGAGACTGACTCCAGCCTGTCTCTGAGGTTGGTAGCTTGAACAAATAGAGGCATGTAACAGGGTACTACTGAAATGGAAGTGAGCAGGGGAGAAGGTTGGGTCGTAGTGAGAAGTCATCAATTCTAGTTAAAGTTTAAATAAAAGAATTTAAATAAAAGAATTTAAAAATGTTAAGGACAGTGCCTGACACTGAACAGATTTTCAAAAAATAATAGATATTGCTATTGCCATTATTATGCCATACTATCAAAACTGAATAGTCCTAATGAGCCCACCCTGCTAGAGGTAACCTTCTGAATTCATTACTCAGCAACCACATTTTAGAGCTAGGAATTATTCCTTGGTATAATACAAGAGATTTAGGTATGAACAAGGAAATTGTATAGATATCACTTCATGGTATGAGTGGGTAGGGATAGGAAGAGCAAAGGGGGAAAGATTCTAACTCATAGAGGATTATCTAATTCATAGAGAATTATCACCTTCATTATCACAGACAACCTCACAATAACCATATTAAATAAGTGGAATCATCCTGTCTTACAGATGAGATAAATTACTTGCCCAATAAATAACTTGCTCTTCCATTCAAGTCTTATAGAAACTTGAGTGAAGATTCAAACCCAGCTCTGTCCTGACCCCATTATCTTTGTGCTCCCTACCACCAAACTCTTTCTTGCCAAGCAGTAGACTGGTTACTTTTCTTATGTCAGAATGATGACCTAAACAGGTTGCAGGCAACACCCTGCAACTTCTAGTCTAGTGGCTTTTAAACTTTCATAATCCTGACTCANTTCAAATATATTAGATTGTACACTTTAAATGAGTGAATTGTATTTTGTGTTAATTATATCTCAAAAACAAAGCTGTTTTGTAAAAAAAGGACATGGCGTCTTACTCTATTCCTTCCTAAATCTACCAGTAGTCATACTATCCCTCAAATCTTTTCAATAATTTCATTATAGCTCTTTCAAGACTAAGCTTTAAAAGAAAATCAAAGTTTCTTAAAATAACTCCTATGTCCTATACTAATCAGTTTCTGAATGGACAGCTCTTCAAAAGATAGTTAGCCTTTTAACCCCTGCTCATATATACTTGGTAATTGTTCTAGAGTCATTTTCTCATTGACATTCCTGAGTTAAGGTGTATTTCCTTAATCCCTTTACCTTCATTACCTATTGCTGCATGGTTCCTGAGGGAAGTCAGTGATTGCATTTATAACCTGGAACTCACCAAAGCTCATGCTCCATCCGTGGGAGCTTTGACCTTGATGTCTGTTTCAGACAGGGCCCAAGCAGTAAACAGCAGGCCAGCCCAGAAGGTTTGTCAAGAGTTGAATGAGGGCACTACACCTCAGAGATGTGGGCAGGGTTAAAGAACAAACAAGGGATGGTGAGGGACCAGACATAGCAAGAGCAGGAACGTTTTGCCTGAGGGAAATGGGAGAAAGTCGTTCAACCAAGAGCCATAGCCCTAGAAGTGGGTTCACCTCTACTGAGCCCCAGGATTAGAGGAATGTAGCAACTGCTAAAACCCTGGCAGGAAGGAGTAAGGCCCAGATAGGAACAAACATGAGTACTACCCTACCCTACCTCTCCCTCTATCCACTCTTATCCTCCACCATTGACCCAACCTAAAGGAAGCCAGAGAACCAGGGAGGCAGGCCACAGTCTATAGATATCCCAGGGGACAGATGGCAGAAAAGGCAAAGATGGATCTAGAGGGGCCAGGGTCACTGGCCTCTAAGCCCTAAGGTTTCCACCTCTAGCGGGCTCCCAGGAAGCTGCTCCTTGATTGTCAAGGAACATCAGTCATCACTTCCACTCCTTTGTTACTGGTGTTGCTTTGCTTCCAATACTTTGTAGCCCTTTCAAAAGCAGCTGTCATTTCCATGCCTACTAGGTTTCTCCAGGGGGCCTCTGATCTTGCTGAGACAGAAGAGATGTCCCTTCCCACTGGTACTGACAGCCCTTTGTTTGGTTTATAAAAGTAGTCTCTTCCTGCCAATTTCACAGCCTCCTCCTCCTAGGAACACAGACAAGTGCCCTAGGGCTGGCTGGGGGAGGCAGCAGATTTTCTTCCCTACCCCTCCATGTCCCCTGAGAAGGAAGCCGTAGGCCAAATCACCCAGCAGCCCACTCAAAACCATTCCTTCCAGCTGACAATGACTGTGTGTCACAAGCTGAGGCATATGTCTTTCCACACTCCTACATCCAGGGTAAATTCCTTATTAGCCATTTTATGTCTTCTTTATTTGACACTGGGGAGTAGTGGGAGGGAGTTGCTGTAAGAGGAGCTTTAATATTTTGAAAATCAATTACTGTGTTTTGTAGTAATGACCTCAGAGGCTGCTACCAGGTCAAATCAGACCATTTGCTCCTACAGATTATATATAACGTGATGCCTGTGCCTTCACATTTCTCTTGTCATTATCTTGCAACTGATGCATCTTAGCTGTTCTGTGTGCATTGGCTTCTTTTACACTCAGACCTAAATGTCTACAAGGTTACCCCCTTCAGAGTATCATACCTTTTTCCTGGTCCTATTTTAATAATTGAAAGACTTATTTATCCTACTTTTGAGGTTGCAACTATGTTCCAAATCCTTAAGGTTGTCAAAAGTCTGACCTCTGTAAAAGTGAAAGGTGGTTGGTTTTAAGGTTACTTTTCCTTCTACTATGGAATTAGCCAATCCTTATTGATTTCTGAAAGCTCCATCATGTGTCAAGTTTAAAGGAATAAAAGTAGGAAATGTTATCTAAGCAAATGTTGGTGCAAAGCTTCTCCATTTGCAGTTCCTGAACCTACAGCATCAGCACCACCTGGGTACTTGTTAGAAATGCACATTGTCAGGTGCAGCCCAAACCTATTGAATCAGACACCCTGGGAGCCGTCCAGAAGATTCTGATGCCGGTTCAAGTTTAAGAACCACTGGTCTTAATATACAAAGATAGGAACAAGTAATATGTTTTAGTCTGGGTCCTCTTACAGTGCCTAAATACTGGACATCACCATTGGAAGTAGCCTTTGAACTATGATTACTACCCCTGCCTTGTTTTTGTTTTACTGTCCAAAAAGAGGCTGGTCTGAGTTCATTCCATGGCATCACAAGCCGTCACCCCATTGAATCTCAGAAACCAGCTGCATTCAAGGATTGGGAGAACTTCATTCTGGCCACAGGACTTGGTCGGTACCTCCAGGGACTCACTTTGTGCAGTGAGCTCAATTAGGTATAGGCCAGATGACCAGACCCTGGTATTTTTAAACATATGTGGTGACAGTGCCTCTTAGTTGTCCTTGAATGCCCCCAGAGAACTGGCTGCTTATCATATCCTCAGCACAACCCTCCTAGGCAACTGGAAAGGAAGCTGGGAGCCCTGCCCTAAAAAAGCTTACAGTATAACAAGCTGCCAATCCATTAAACAATGGCATCCCCCTGGAAGAGGATATTTATGAACCAGGTTCGTGGCTGCTCCGGTGCTTCATGCACCTTACTGTATCTACTCTTCCGTCTTTTGTTGATCTCAGGCCTCAAAGGATGGCGCATGGTTTGTCCTGAGAATCCAGCCTCCCAGAATGGCCTGTCATCTCCCACATGCTGCTAATGGGCTGCTTTGGAATTAGGGTGTCAGAAGTTTTGCTCAGCTCTTAGTCAGTTTAACATGACTCTTTTATTTTGGTAGAAAGCAAATCACTTGGCAAGTAGAATTTTGTTTAATTGGTCACTTAGCTCAGGGTTTGATGACTTTTCCATTAATGTTTATTCAACAAATAGATTGTATTTAATTTTCCCTAAAACAACCCAGCTGACTCTGAACGTTCAGGATGCTGAAGAAGAGCCATGTTCCCAGAATTTCTATGATAATATAAGAATAGAAAACATGGAACAGGCTCAGAGACGTAGCATGGGGATAAGCAGGATGTACAACCAACCACAGCATTCTCACTAGCTTTTATCTCTTTGTTTGAAATGTGTGTGTGTGTGTGTGTGTGTGTGTAGATATATAGATATATAAAGAGATAGATATGAATCTATCTTTTTCTCTAGATTCCCAATCTCTACGTCCTTCCATATTTCCGTCTCACTCTAGTTTCTCATGTATGTTTGTGTGTGTGTACATATGCATGCATGTGAGTGTGTATGTGTATTGCACCTTGTATAAGATAGAATAATGACACTTTACCATGATAAAAAAAATTATAAAAAAGCAAAAATGTGCATAACAGTATGGCATTTCTGAGAACTTACTCTGTAATGGGCATCAGGCAAAACCAAAACATCCTTTCTTGTATTATATCAAAGGTTCACCAAACACATGGTAGCTTTTTAATGTATTAATTTCTGCTTTTCTGTTTTTCTTTCTAATTTCTCACATATAGAAAATAGAATTGTTCTTTTTCAGCCTGAGATTCTGTTCCTCTACGTGGCCTCGTCAGAAATGGTTTGGTGCTTGTGGTTATGGTAATTTGGGAAAGAGAGAATGTGGCATATTGGATGAAAACTGAAGGTTATTATAATAGAAAATTATAATATGAAATCCTCTAAGGTGGACCTGACAAGACTTTCTTGCCTTTTCACTGACAAAGGCCACACGTGGTCTGCTGGCCTTGCCCTAGGTGAGTTTCAGCCTTTGCCTGTGAATTCATGGAACTGAAGTTCATGCAAAGGGCTGGCCCACACTTGCTTATTTACTCTAGGATCAGAAGCGAGACCTCAATAAATCCCAGTTATACTGGTGTTGCATAGTTCCCGCCTCCGCCCACCTCCACCCACTAGTTCTGGCCCCAAATTGCTCTTGAGCTGACCCTGCCCACTGGCCAGAACAGGCCAGCAAATGATCATTCCTCAGGACAGCCAGAGCTTGGCCATCAGGCTGGAATGCTGTTAGAAACGCAATTAGCCTCATGCCACTGGTAGGCTGGGACTCATGTTCCTATAAGGAAAAGAATGGTTCCTCCATCCTTGTATTAGGAGGCTTAGAGTATGGAGGTCAATTGTAAATACCAGACAGGTGACCTTTGCCTGTTGGCTGGCTGGGTCAGAGTTCTAAACATGCAGGCATCGTATATAAGAATACTGTTTCTTTCTTGGGCAAGGGAAAACAAGAATTGGCCAATTTTGAGTGATTAATATTCCACCTTCCATTGAAACAGTCAGGCCTGGGTATTCAGTGAGGGCGTACTCTGTTCAGAGCACTGTGTTATAGGGATGTGGAGAAGTCTATCAAAGAGTTTAGGGTCCAGCAGAGAATTAAAAATATACATAAACACGATACAAGGAAGTATATGGTAAGAACTTGACCTCTGGAATCAGAGAAAACGGAGCTCAAATTACTGCTCTGTCTTTTTGATAATTGGTGCTGTAACAACTAGAAATCCATAAGTGGAGAAAAAAGAGAACCTCAAGCCATCATGCCACACCTTACACAAAGGTGAACTTAAAATAGATAATAAATCTAAAACTAGAAAAGTTTCTAGAGGAAAGCTGAAAAGATTGTGTGGCTTTACTAGGCAAAGATTCCGTAGATAAAACAACAAAATAAGATCCATAAAAGAAAAAATGGATATGTTAGACCTAATCAAATGTAAAAATTCTCCTTGAAAGACACTCGAAAATGAAAAGACAACCACAGACTGACAGAAAATATTTGCAAACCATGTATCTAATAAAGAACATGTGTGTATCCAGAATACATATTCAGATATCTCAAAATTTAATAAGACAACCCACTTTTTAACATGGACAAAAGATGGAACAGAACACAGGAAAGGAACTCCATATCATTAGTCATTACAGAAATGCAAATGAAAATCAACGAGCCACCTCTAGATACCTATTAGAATTATTTATTAATAAAAGGGGGGCAATATCAACTGCTGACAAGGCTGTGGCGCACAGGGAATTCTCACACATTTCTTATCAGAATACAGAATGGTACAGCTACTTCAGTAAAACAATTTGGGTAATTTCTTATAAAATCAAATACACACTCACCTGGTGATATATCAACCGCCCTCATAGGTCTTTACCCAAGTGAAATGAAAACCGATGTTCACACAACACCTGTCCATGAATATTTATAAGTAGTTTTGTTCATAATCCATAGAGACTGGAAAATACCCAAGCGTGCTTCAACTGGTTAGGTTAAAGAGTAAACTGCAGTACATCCATACAATGGAATACTACTCAGCAGTAAAAGGAGACAAAGTACCGCACACAGCCTCGGGAAGCAATCTCAGATACTAAGTGAAATAATGAACCAAACCCCAAAGGCGTCATGGTATATGATCCCATTTATATGACATTTGGGGAAAAGGCAAAACATAAGTACAGAGACCAGATCCATGTGTTCGAGCCCCTTCAGAAATGAGGGAAGGAGTTGACTGCTTTGGGACAGGAGGGAATTTCTTGGGGTGATGAAACTGTTCTACGTTGTGATTGTGATGGACGTGATTATAAAATCCACAGCACTGTCCAGTAAAAAGCACAAAGCTTACTACGTGTAAATTGTGTAACCCCATAAATGTGAGTTAGAAGAAAAAGAAGTAGCACTACAGAGAGTACAGAGTTGTCAAAAACCGTGAAGGTAATATTACAATAAAAACAAAACTCTGTTCTAGCACTTAAAGCTCAGTGACCTTAGGCAAGTTTCTTAGCTTTTATAAATATCCCTTTCCTCATCTTTAAAATGAGAACAAATAATAGTAGCACAGCATACGAAATATGTCCTAAGAGTGAAATGACAGAACGTATGAGATAAAGTTAGCTGGTTTCTTGACCATTTACTCTGCGCCAGGCTTTGGACGTGCCTTTATATTTATTATCTTAAGTCGATTCTAAAAACCTTAGGAGATAGATTCTGTTTTTAACATGCAGAGAACAGTGCCTGGCATATAGGAAGTACACCGTAAGTGTTGACTGTTATTATTCTTCTTTTTTTTTTTTTTTTTTTTTTCCATCCTGCCACCTGTCGGCTGCTCAGCTCAGGCTGACTCGAACCGCTGTTGCTCAGAGCTCAAACTCTTGAGCGAGCTCTTAACCAACTGAGCCACTCAGCCGGCCTTTGTTATTATTATTCTTTATGAAGACTCTCTATTCCTGTGCTAGGCACTAGGAATAACAAGGGGAAAAGACATGGAGTCCCTGCCCTCAGGCAGCTCTCAGTCTAATAAAAGAGACCAGGAGGCAAATGAACAATTACCATGCAGTGTGAGAAGTGCTAGGAACATGGCAGGGGAGGAGGAGGCCCTTACTCAGGGAGAGGGTGGTATTTATTGTCACAAAACCTTCTCAGGGAAGGTGGCATCTGATCAGGTCTGGAAAAACAGAAGTGTCATCAGACAGAGATCCAGTGAGGTGTGGAGTGATTGAGGAGACAGAGACACTCCAAATGATAACCAGAAAAAAAAACACACACTTGCTCCCCCCAACCACACACACACACAAAAAGAACTACCTTTGGGAATTAGTAGCAGATAAAGGTGACACCCATTGCACCAGACCTCAAACTTGGACTTACTTACATATTGCAGAAAGAGAAACTTTTGTGTTGTTGGAAAAGTCATGACGTATTTTTTCTATGTTTTTCACTGCAAAAATGCGTCATGACTTTCCCGACAACCCAATACATTAGCAGAGGCTGGGAAGATGGATGGAAGCTCACGTAAGCGGACATGACATCCTGATTCTGACATACTATCTTAATGTCCAGATCTTTGGGAAAAGGTTTTATATTCTCCTCTATACCCTTTCCAGTATCTTAGATTCACCTTGAGAAAAATTCATTTTCAGCTCAAATTTAAAACCCTTGGCTGCAGCTTTTCTTCATGTTTATTTGTGAATACATCAGGAGAATGGTTCAAAAATAACTTCAAGCTATTAATNGTGTCTGCTTACCCATATTAATATTTCTTTTAGATTTCAAATCTCATTCAGGTCAGTACCAACCATAGGATCATGTTATATGTTCCTCCCTAAACAGGGAATTGTTTCACTAAGCTTGACCCAAGGCGCTATTTAAAGAAATAGCCATGACCCCAATGTCCTGTCACTCAAATGTCTAGCTCCATGTGTGAAAAGCTCATTGAGACATTCCCATAGTGCCACTTCTTTTGATGAGTTCTTCACCCCGTTCATTTATTTATATCTTCACTTGTACAAGGCAGCACAGAAAAACTGAGATAACTGAACCTTTGTGTGTGTGTGTGAGCATGTGTGTGCATGCGCACACGTGTGCGCATGCACCCCTACCTCTGTGTGTGTCACAGGAAATGCAATTTGAAAGAAAGGACCCAAGAGAGGAAAATGACCTTGAAATGGGAGGAGACTGTAACACTTACTATACATGGAAAGGCGTGGAGTCAGATTGCGTGAGAAGGATGATATATGTTTCTGAGATTCTAAAATGATAAGATTTTATAGCTAAAGGGCAAGTTGAGTTAGTTTCTTTGTGGTTTGTTTTTTTAGGAAGAGAGATACGAGTGTCTCTTTTTAATAGCTGGCAGACAAATTTTACTAGTATAAAAGTCTTGATCCTTGTGATCCAAAATGTGGGCTCCTCCATGAAAGACAGAATGAAGTAGAGCCATATCCAGAGTTTACATCGCGTTAGTCAGTGTATGTAAGATTCATGGTTCTTCCTCAAGGAATTTATATAGTAAATATGAGCTCTAAAAAAAATGGGTAGTAAACAGGATATCAAACTTTCCTTTGTTAATGGATCAACACATACTTTTCCCAGAATGTTATACTCAGCTCAATACCCCACTTTTTCAAATACGTAGTTATATGCAAATGCCATTAATCATAAATTATATTTTGGGTTGTTGTTCAACCAAAGTACTCTGGATAATACTTCAACTCCAAATAAGATTGTACTAATCTGTGGTTACTAGAATTTATGTAAATGAGACTCTTCTGTTCTATGTACATAATATTATGGTAACTCCAAGAAGCAGAGCAACAGTTTTAACTGCATGTTTTAAATTTAATGGAAAAATTATTTTTCACAAGTATGTTTAAACAATAGAAACAACCAAGTTGGCATTCTCCTAGGGTAAAGTTTATAACATAGACAAGATTGATGAAGCAGTTTGATTGGTGGATGATACCTCCCAGCTCTACTTTTAAGCCTTTCCTTGCATAATTTGGAAACATTTAACATAATCTCTGGTCTCTTATTAACACATTCCTTCTCTCTCTCTCTCTCTCTCTCTCTCTCTCTCTCTCTCTCTCTCTCTCTTAAGCTAAAAAGATAAATAGCAGGGAGTAAGATTTCCATCACTTTCCCTCTCCATGCTTCCTTTTTTCCCTTCCTTAAGTGTCAAGTTGCTCTCGCATAACCTCACAGCTCTCCACAGGAGACCCTGCTCTCATCTGAATTCAGAAGTAATTTTATGGTGAGTTGACATCTTTTGGTTCTTTGCCTTAAACAATGTGAATTCAATGTTGGCAGTCCACCCAGGGTTTTTTGCTTCTTGTCTATAATGTGTATTACTGAATAGTTCAGAATCCTCATATTTCAGAATTACAAGTGGCTTTAGAAATGATCAAGCCTGACCCTAC
>NW_017731391.1:3628043-3631195 GCF_001890085.2 Hipposideros armiger | reverse complement strand
TTTGACTTCTGCAATTACAAGAGGTGCTCAAAATGGTTACCATCAGCATCCAGACTTCTGATCATAGCAAACTACTACTTGAGCAATGCTGACCAAAGTGTCCACTTGTATACATTTTTTGGCACCCATTTTATGTAGATTATATATATATTTGTAGCACACATATCTGTGCAACAATATGACTGAAACTAACTATCATGAACTGACACATATTGAGGTAGGTGCATTATCAATATTTACTATCACTGAATACAGTCTGATAGTTTTTATTCATTGCAAAAAGTATCAGGATCCACAGAATTGATTTCACAACTTTCTCTACTAGATTTCTGGAAAACCCTCTTCTAGATCCCTTTCTTTCCTTGAAATCCACCCAGAAGCATCATAACATGCCAATGAGCTGTACAAGAGAGAGCCTGATGGGAATAGGAAAGGGGAGAGCAGGATTCCGTGTACTTTCTGTATAGACATCTTCAGTGGAGCGTCTCTGTGTGCCTACCTTCCAAGGCTTTGTGGGAATCAAATACACTGCAACGTACTATAGATGAAAGCACATTTAAAAGTAATCAAGGTGTCTGTCTTTGATTTTGCTCCATGTAGCTGTGTTCACTTGGACCAATCATTTAAGTTCTCTGGAGCCCATTTCTTCATCTGAAAAACAAGGGATTTGACCCAGATCACCTCCAAGGCCCTTTCCCATAAGCTCTTTGTAAATGGTACCTATGGGACTCTGAAATAGCATGATGATGATTGTGATATTGATGATTATTCTTTCATAGTTTGTTAAAAAGCCCCTGAATGAATTTTTGGAAAAAAAGATTGGCATTAACTAAAGGAGAAAAGACTCAAATTTGGGAGAGGTAATCAGACTCATTTTGATTGGTTGCATCATGAGGTTGATGAGTAAAAACGTTCAGCTTCATTTTTTAAATGGCCAATGAAATTATTTATGTTCTAGAAGTAAAAAAGTGGCTATTCAAAATTTCATACTAATGTGCAGACAGAAATATTATCAACATCCCCCTCCAAATATTAATCTCCCTATTCATTTATTAGGGCGCACCAGGAAAAGGAGCTTAATTATCTAGGGTAGATAGATTTCTCTAAGTGCCAAAATGCTGACTAAGGTTTATTATATCAATATGTGAATGTATTTTTGTGTAAAGTTATCTTTAGATGGCCATAAATATAATATCACCTCTCAGGAGGTGGGTGGCAATTAGTGTGGCCTTGCCCCATCTAGAATGGGGAAACTGCATACAGGAAAGGTTAAGTGCTTTGCCTCTGGGTCATCTGATGAGTTAAGTAAGAGAAAGACTCACGGTTGGTACTGGAGACTCAGCCCTCCCCCTAACTCAGCCCCCACCCCTCTGTTTGGTTGACTCCTTGCTCAGTCACTTGCCAGAAAGTGTGCAGAGAACAAGCTGCCCACTGGGAAGAGCAGCATAGTTCTTTGTATTTTCTTGAATTTAATGAAGTGCCACATGGGTAATACTGTACATTGAAATTCTTAAATATATTGGGCCAGCCGAGTGGCGCGTTGGTTAAGAGCTGGCTTGGGACGCCAGAGGGCCCNGAGTATTTTGAGGGGGGTTAATGGCAATGTGTCTTTTACTGTAATAAATTTTTTTAATTTAACATTCACTGTATTTTGTGATCACACCTCATATATATATATATATATATGTGTGTGTATACATATATAGATATAGATATAGATAGATATAGAGATAGAAATAGAGATATGCAATGTTATTCATTCATAAGAAAGAAGGAAATCCTGCCTTTTGAGACCACCTGGATGGAACTGGAGCACATTATGCTAAGTGAAATAAGTCAGACAGAGAAAGATAAATGCTATATGACATCACTTATATATGGAATCTAAAAAGACCAAACTCATAGAAACACAGAGTAAAATGGTGGTTATCAAGGGTTGAGGTGTGGGGGAATCAGGAGATGTCGGTCAAAAGACAAAACTTCTAGTTATTAGATGAATTAGTTCTGGGGATCTAATGTACAGCATAGTGACTATTGTTAACAATACTGTATTATACCTTGAAAATTACTAAGAGAGTAGATCTTAAATGTTCTCTCCACAAAAAAAGAAATTTTAATGTGATGGAGATGTTAGCTAATGCTAGGGTCATTTTGTGATATATCAAATCCACACATTGTACACCTTAAACTTACACAATGTTATATATCAATTACATCTTAATAAAGCTTGGGGGAAAACAGGAGTATTTCAGGAAAAATGAATATATTGAACAAAACAGAGAAGCAGAAAATAGGAAATACAGGGAATTTGGAAAAAAGTAGATAAGAACCTCCTAGAATAACTTTATGTTGGATCATGACAGAAAAATCAAGCTAGCAAAGCAATGTGGGATCAGGCAGGAGGAACTGATGTGTGTATGCTCAAGCCCCCCCTTTATTAATCTTCGTGACCACTTGCCTAGATCAATAGCATGACTTTTAAAAATTGCCTTGTCTCAAATGTCACCCTCTTCTAGGCTCCACATTGCCCTAAATTATACAATGAAGCTAAATTGTACACTTTCCTGCTTAAAACTTTCAGGAGTTCCATATTGCTCATATCTCACATGTAGCTGGTAAGACATAATCAAAGTTTATCACACACCTGCATTTCTACTCTGCTTCCTTGATTGGAAGAGAAAAGGGTGGAGTTACAGCAAATCATGGCACTGCAAAGGCATAGATAATAAAATCCCGCTCTTAGCTTGGCATACAGGGCCATCTACCCCGTTATAGCTTCCTACCTCTAATATCCTATCCCACCCTTTGGCTGAGGACATTACACTCTTGTTTAAATCCTCCAGGCTTTTCCTTCTGTCTTGAATGTTTTTTCTTGTACTTCCACGACTGGCTGGTGAATTGTATGGTCTTTAAAACCATTAATAGGGGGGCCAGCCAAGTGGTGCGTTGGTTAAGAGTTGGGTTGGGATGCCAGCTCTGAGCAGCAGAGCCCCGGTTCGGATCCCCCATGAGGGCCAGTGATGCTGCGCCCTCTACAGCTAAGATGGTGAACAACAGCTCGACCTGGAACTGGGCTGCCCTGAGTCGCCGGCAATGGCTTAGGCTGCAGCCCCTGTTGCTGTGAGCTGCTGTGAGCAGCCGTCCAATGGCTG